>NC_069510.1:84271823-84419323 GCF_027579735.1 Bombina bombina | reverse complement strand
GTGTGTCGAGGTCAGTGGAGTGATCCCTTCTTGTATTTTAGTCTGTATGATCATTTCTTTTTGTTTTAGCAGTCGTTTATAAAATTCAGAGGATGAAAATATCCCCATTCAAAATAATGTGTGTGAGATAGAGAAGGGAGAGGATTGCCAAAACTCTGGGGGGTTTTTCTCTGTAGGTCATTGATATAGTGACTAAGTTGAAGATAAGTGTAAAAGTCTTTGCTAGGGATGTTGAATTGTCTCTGTATTTCTTGGAAGGTTTTCACCGTGTGTAATAATGGATCTAATACTTCCCCTATTTTTCTGATTCCAAGGTGTTTCCAAGAATGAAATGGCCGAGGCATTTCCTGTCGGGAACTCCTTGTTTCCCACTATTGGAATGAATTTGGGTGTAGGCCAGGGTATTTTATTTTTAAGTATCTAAATGTCAAATGCCAGACTTCTAGGGGGTCCCTATATAGAGGATTATCTTTGATATGGGGTGAAATGTTTCTAAGAGGGGCATAAGGCAAATATGGTAAAGCTAGTGGTGCAACCACTGATTCCTCGAGTTGCACATCCCAAAAGTGCAATGTGTTTAGCTGCCAATCTGCAACCAATCTAATTAAGGCTGTCCAATTATATAGTTTTAAGTTTGGAAGGCTTAGCCCTCCACTTAGGTATGGAAGTTGTAATTTGTCTGCTGCTATGCTAGTTTTCTTTTCCTTCCAGATAAAGGTGTTAAAAGCTTTAGATAGAGATGTTAAATCCTTCTTGGTCATAAGGAAAGGCAAGGAAAGAAGTGGATATAAAACCTTGGGTAAGATGGCCATCTTGATCAAGAAAATAAGCCCAGGGGAAGGTTCATCCAACCCTGTAATTGAGCAACCAAGGTAGCACATTGGAGATATTTAAATCATATATTTTATGTGGGTTTTGTGCAAATGATTACCCAGATATGTCAGTGTGTTTTGGGCTTCCACAAATGGGTAGTTGTAGGGTAAGTGCAGGTGTATGTTTAGCCACAATATCTCAGACTTTGACGTGTTAATTTTATAGCCCAAGAAGCTACCAAAGTCTGATATTGTCTGTAGGTTGTGGGGGACATATCTATTTGGCTTGTCAACAAAGAGCAGCATGTCATCTGCGTAGTAGGCTATCTGGATAATAGTTCCTTGGATATTGATGCCTGGGAAAATTTGCCTAAGTTTGACCACTAGTGCTTCCAGGGCAATATCAAAGAGTAAGGGAGATAGTGGGCAACCCTGCTGAGTTCCCCATTGTAGGAGGAAGTCAGGTGAAAATATACCATTGACCAGTATACGTGCTATCGGTTGTGTGTATATCTTACAAATTATTTCTAAGAAAGGGCACTGAAAATTAAAACATTGCATGGTGTGAAGTAATTGGGGCCACTCAACATGATCAAAGGCCTTCTCTGCGTCAAATGACAACAGGAAGGCCCCAGGAGTCCCCTTTGCCCCACCACCCCTCCCTAAGGCCCAGTAGTGGTTAATGACCTGGAGTACTTTGTGTAGGTTCACAACTGATATGCGTTTGAAAACAAAGCCTGTTTGATCGGTATGTAGGAGAGAAGGGAGTAAGGTCTTTAAGTGATTTGCCAGAATCTTCATGAGGATTTTATAGTCAGAATTGAGTAGGGAAATGGGGCAGTAGGTCTCCGGAAGTGTGTGGTCTTTGCCTGGTTTGGGGATAAGAGTGAAGTGGGCTGAAGAAAAGTTTTGTGAAGGTATGGTGTTTTCTTATAAATAAGTATTGTAAAGTTTCGTTAAGATGTGAGAGACGTGCTTGCAGAAGTCGATAGAACTCTGTCGGTAGCCCAGAACATTTATGTTTATGTTCGTTAAATCAATGTAAATGTTCCACAGGTTAAAAGTTCATCTGTAGCTTTATACTTACCTTTAGCGCATTAGAGAGCTGCGCTAACCTGGTCCTCTTTTTCCCATAACCCTGGCCTCGCTAATAGGAGGCTTCTTCTTTAGTGCAGACCCTGGGAGCCCCCATGCTAAGCCTCTCATTAGTGCGGCTGGGCTCTGTGAAGGGAGGACCAGGTTAGCGCGTCTCTCCAGCGTGCTAGAGGTATTTAACCCTTAAACATAATTTAAAGAAAAATAATACTGACAAGTGTTGTCAGTATTTTTTTAGTTTCTATACATTTCATGATTCCATTCATTGGGATATTCGTTTATATATATATATATATACACATATACACACACGCACATATATATATATATATATATATATATATATATACACACACACCTATATATATATAAGTCTAAAGACGGGGGTAAAACCCTGAAACGTCACTACTATGGATTAAAATTATGGTGTTAATAACACGGAGAGTGCCTGCCGTTTTCTTTGATATATATATATATATATATATATATATACACATACAGTGGATATAAAAAGTCTACACACCCCTGTTAAAATGTCAGGTTTCTGATTTGTAAAAAAATGAGACAAAGATAAATCATTTCAGAACTTTTTCCACCTTTAATGTGACCTATAAACTGTATAACTCAATTGAAAAACAAACTGAAATATTTTAGGTAAAGGGAAATAAAAATAAAAATCTAAAATAATATGGTTGCATAAGTGTGAACACCCTTAAACTAATACTTTATTGAAGCACCTTTTGATTTTATTACAGCACTCAGTCTTTTTGGGTATGAGTTTTTCAGCATGGCACATCTTGACTTGGCAAAAACACTCTAAATCTGTCAGAATGTGAGGGCATCTCCTGTGCACAGCACAGCCCTCTTTAGATCACCCCACAGATTTTGAATTGGATTCAGTTATGGGCTCTTCTTCTGGTGAAGCCATTCCTTTGTTGATTTGGATGTATGCTTTGGGTCGTTGTCATGCTGAAAGATGAAGTTCCTCTTCATGTTCAGCTTTCTAGCAGAAGCCTGAAGGTTTTGGCCAATATTGTCTGGTATTTGGAAATGTTCATTATTCCCTCTACCTTGACTAAGACCCCAGTTCCAGCTGAAGAAAAACAGCCCCAAAGCATGATGCTGACACCACTATGCTTCACTGTGGGTATGGTGTTCTTTTGGTGATATGCAGTGTTGTTTTTGCGCCAAACATAGCTTTTGGAATTATGGCCAAAAAGTTCAACTTTAGTTTCATCAGACCAGAACACCTTTTGCAACATGCTTTTGGGAAACTTCAGATGTGTTTTTGCAAAATTTAACCGGGTTTGGATGTTTTTTTTTTGTAAGAATAGGCTTCCGTCTTGCCACTCTACCCCATAGCCCAGACATATGAAGAATACGGGCGATTGTTGTCACATGTACTACACAGCCAGTACTTGCCAGATACTCCTGCAGCTCCTTTAATGTTGCTGTAGGCCTCTTGGCAGCCTCCCAGACCAGTTTTCTTCTTGTCTTTTCATCAATTTTGGAGGGACATCCAGTTCTTGGTAATGTCACTGTTGCACCATATTTTCTTCACTTGATGATGACTGTCTTCACTGTGTTCCATGGTATATCTAATGCCTTGGAAATTCTTTCGTACCCTTCTCCTCACTGATACCTTTTAACAATGGGATCCCTCTGATGCTTTAGAAGCTCGGACCATGGCTTTTGCTGTAGGATGCGACTAACAAAATGTCAGGAAAGACCTACTAGAACAGCTGATCTTTATTTGGGGTTAATCAGAGGCACTTTAAATGATGACAGGTGTGTATTGACTCCTATTTGTTATGAGCTGCTTATTATATTTTCATTATTTTATATGTTTAACCAAACTTTTCCTTTTCTTTTACTGAACTCTTCTCTGAAACTGCAGATATATTACTTCTGTATTTTCCAATAGGTGATGTATCTTTAACAACTTACTTTTAGCCTAATAAGTATGTATCAGTACATCTTAAAGTTATGGCTTCTCCCATACATCGTTTTCTAAATATCTGAAACTCAAGGTAAAATCCAAGGCTTCTCTGTACAGTATCAACTTCTCAATCCAATTCGCCAACTAGCCTCTGGTCACATTTCAAGAAAATATATCTCCCAAATTTTAACATAGAGGACCTGTTTTTTTTTCTCCCTTTCCTAGTAACCACTAATCACGTGAGATTTATTGGCCAATCATTATCAGCCAATTAGCTCTCTGCTTTGTAAGTTACTGTAATAGTATAAAAATGCATGTATATGAAAATGTGTTAGTCTTGCATTGCTGTTTTTTGTTCTGGGACACTGTTGCAACAGTGTAATAAAGATTACCTCTCCTGAGGTGAGCCCTTGTTTGATAAATATCTGGTCTGTACCTCTTTATTACTGCACCTGAGACGAGCTCACTCACGACATATTTAACATGATTTTGAATGTGATTGCTTAATTCTGAACACAGCTACATCCCCAGTTATAAAAGGGTGTTCACACTTATGCAACCATATTATTTTAGATTTTTATTTCCCTTTACCTAAAAGATTTCAGTTTCTTGTTTAATTGAGTTGCATAGTTTATAGGTCACATTAAAGGTGGAAAAAGTTCTGAAATGATTTATCTTTGTCTCATTTTTTTACATCACAGAAACCTGACATTTTAACAGGGGTGTGTAGACTTTTTATATCCACTGTATATATACATATACTATACTATACTATATATATATATATATATATATATATATATATATATATATATATATATATATATATATATATATATATAAAGTAGAAAGAAAGTTGCTAGCAGCGGTCTTAAAAGCAAAGAGTCTTTATTAGAACATCAATAGTAAAAACACTCCAGGAAAAGCCACAAATGCATACACAACATTTAGTCCGCTAACATGTTTCGGCCAGGGGCCGTAATCATAGCTACTGGACTTTGCACCTGCGTACCTTAAAAAGCACCAGGATCACCCTGATAGGGTAAAAACAAAGTTACACATTGTGTCGCTGTTTTAACTCTTTGAGTACTTTAACAGAGAAATACTATATTTCAATTAGAAATTATCTATTACATTGAACCTGTCACCATTCCAAATCAAGTAAAAATGAATACAAACATATATGACAGAAAATAATCTAATGAAAGCTAATAAGAAGGTCTTAAATATTACATTGAAGTATGCAAAGAATCGCATATATGCACACTACGTGGAATAACTGACAACCGGCCAAATTATTTAACCATTAGAATACAATACAATATAAAACAATACATATATATAAAGTCACAGGAACAGTTTACATGACATTATAGTGGGCTGTAAATAACAGTTGTACTGTATTGATATAAATGGTGGCAAAAAACGTTATAAACGTTATAAAATCATCAAAGACTTAATATGTAATAAATGAATAGAAAATATAAATATTCCCTATTCAGCCTCCTGATCATAATCTGTCAAATACTAGACTGGGGACATGCTAATATACTTAACTAGAAGGAGAGGGAGCCTAATGTTTATTTACAGAACTTACTATAGTAATTTTATGGTGTATTGTGTGTTATATGGGCACTGCATAAATACTTATAGCATATATATTGATACAGTAATGAGAATGGAGTTCAAATGACATAAAACTTCCAATGCATTGGCGTCTCTTAATGTTTTACTCCTTGTGGAAATTGCAGTGATGTAGCCGATAAATACCTAGCCCACAAAGGAAATGTAGACTAGGAATAGCTTTATATTGTATAAAAGGGAATAGCTAAAGACACAAAGTCACAGAATTGCAGTATTGCAAAATTACAAAATTACTGGGTTGGAGGGGATTGAGTCAGGCGCCGCAGGAGAGGGAATGAAGACCTAAGGCTCAAAGAATCATTGCCAATAATTAATTAGGTCATACTCAGAGTTCAGGCCAGTAGGTACACCTGTCTGGAGTCTGAAAATCCAAAACATTTCCCTCTTTTGCAGCAACCTATCTCCTCCCCTAGGGGGACAGGTAACTCTTTCAATAGCCTGCCATTTCAGTGTATTGACACTACTACGATGATGTTTAGCAAAATGCTGCACCAAAGGTGTAGATGCCGTTCCTGCCTGTATAGTCGACAAATGATTTCGTATGCGGACCTTCACCTCTGTTGTGGTGAGCCCCACATACTGTAAATGACAGTGGGTACAACTGAGGACATAAACCACATATGTGGAGGTGCACTTTAGACATGTTTGTATGGGGAACCTTTCACCTGTCACCTCAGACTTGATGTTATCTGCAGGGAGAACAAATTCACATACCCTACATTTATTGTGACATTTGAAGATTCCCCTATGTGTAAGCCAGGAGCTCTGTCGTGTGTCGGTTTTGGGCAAGACTGATGGTGACAACACATTACCTAGAGTACTTGTTTTTCTATAGGAGCACCGCAGTCCTTGGGAGACACAATTCTCTAGTTTGTCATCCGCAGCGAGAAAAGAAAAATGTTTTTTCACTATTCTGCAAATGTCCTGGTATTCCTGACTGTATTCTGTAACAAAGGTTACTCCTTTGTGTTGTCCCTCAGATGTATTATGAACATTCCTAGTTGTATCCAAAGTTTGCATCCTATCAAGCTCATCAACCTGATTTCTTGCTTTTTTTATGACATGGGAGGTATATCCCCTACTCTTAAGTCTGTTTGTCAACTCCTTTGATTGTTCTGCATATTTATAGGGTAGTGTGCAATTGCGTTTAACCCTAGTAAATTGTCCCTTGGCTACCGCATAAGGTACATGCCTTGGGTGACAACTACTCGCATGGAGGAGAGTGTTCCCTGCAATGGGTTTCCTAAAAATCTCAGTAAGTACCTTTCCATCATCTGTACCTTTGATAGTGATGTCTAAAAAGTTTATTTCGCTTACACTTAGTTCGTGGGTGAACTTAATACCAATGTTATTGGAGTTCAGATACGCCACGAAGGATGTAAACTGCAGTGTACTCCCTTCCCATACAAGTAATAGATCGTCTATGAAACGAACATAAAAACAAATCAAATGTCTGTAGGGATTTCCATCTCCAAAGACGTGGGACAGCTCCCACCAACCCATAAAAAGGTTGGCATAGGAGGGGGCAAACTTGGCCCCCATAGCTGTCCCACGTCTTTGGAGATAGAATCTGTCCTCAAATGAAAAATAGTTATGGGTAAGCAAAAACTTTAGTACTCTAAGTATAAAGCACCGAAAATCCATAGAAAAGTCAGAGTAGCGCTCCAGAAAAAACAACAACTGCTGTTAGACCCTCCTCGTGAGGGATCGAGGAGTACAATGCTACTACATCAATAGTAGCCCATTTATAACAAGCACTGTTCCACTTTAATTTGTCTAGAATCGTTATTACATCTTTGGTGTCCCGGATGTAACTATGTAGATTCTGTACAAGTGGTTGTAGAATACTATCAACCCATTGTGACACATGTTCCAACAGTGAGTTTATGCCACTAACTATTGGACGACCCCTGACTTCTGTCAGGGATTTGTGGACTTTGGGCAAGTGATGGTGTTACGGTTACCCTTAGTCTCGCTGAGAGATGGACCGCTTAGTAGCCTGGATTCCTATTGCTGAAGAGGGGAGAAACTGCTTTCCATAGTATTCTATATGAGTCTCGCAAATGTAGAATAATCCCCCTTAGCTGTAGTACAGCTAGGATACCCTTCTGCCCACAAAAACGAGTCAACGCTGCGATTGAGGGACAACCAAGAACTGAGGACTGGGATGCCCAGCCTGCTTTTTATTTAGGTTACATGCACACAGGGCACTCCCAGGGGGGGAAGCATAAAATCCCCCATCACACATTTAGACAAAGCCCTTGGACAGGCCACCGCAGATAACAAGTACACACAAGAAAACAATTGAGTCCTTCTTATCACCTAGCAGTGAATGCTTATCACAAACTTAATTACAGTACACAATATGCTAGGAAACCTGCCTCAGAAAATAGTTTTCTCAAAACTGAACAGAGTTAACCCTTTATGAAATGATACTTGTTACAGTTTTCTTGGAGCCCTTCTTAGGCGCTGGCTTGGCTGGTTCAGGCATTGCTGCTGGGAAATAAGTTTCTTCACAACAAAATAACTAATGCTTCTGTAACAGTGCTCCCTTTCTGTGGAACACTCTGGCAGACACGGTCTGACCCCTTTTCGGGGCAGACTAAGGCTGTCCAGACCGCTGGTTATGCGGGGCTGAGGTCGGTTTGTCTGGACAACCCGTCGGCGTTGCCATTCTGTTTCCCAGGTCTGTAAGTAATGGTGAAATTGAAGGGTTGCAACGATAAACTCCAACGTAATAGCCTGCCATTATCTCCAGAGACCCGGTTCAGCCACACCAACGGGTTATGGTCGGTGACCAGAGTGAACTCCTGCCCATATAAATAGGGAGTCAATTTCTTTAATGCCCACACCAAAGCCAAACACTCCTTTTCGACCGCTGCATAGCTGACTTCGCGGGGCAGGAGCTTCCGGCTGATGTAGGCAACTGGATGCTCCCCTCCATCTTCGCCTACTTGGCTGAGGACGGCTCCCAGCCCGAACATGGAAGCATCTGTATGGACGATAAAACGTTTGTTAAGGGCTGGAGCCGCCAAGACAGGAGCGTTAATTAGAGCATTTTTGAGAGCCTGGAAAGCCGTTTCACAGTGGGGAGACCACAGGACCTGTCGAGGTAAGTTCTTCTTGGTCAAGTCAGTCAGGGGTTTGGCAAGTGTGCTGTAGTCTGGTACGAACCGTCTATAGTACCCTGCCGTGCCCAGGAAGGCTAGGACCTGAGTCTTAGTGATGGGGGTGGGCCAATTGGCGACAGCTTCTATCTTGGCCGGCTCTGGTCGCTGCTTTCCACACCCCACCCGGTGACCCAGGTACTGTACCTCGGCCATCCCAAAGTGGCATTTTTCTGGCTTCAGAGTCAGGCCAGCAGCCCGGATCTGATCCAGAACCATTCCTATGTGAGCTAAGTGGTCCTCCCATGACTCACTGTGGATCGCTATGTCGTCCAGGTAGGCGCAAGCAAAACTCTGGAAGCCATCCAGGAGCCTATCCACCAAGCGCTGGAATGTAGCTGGGGCATTCTTCATCCCAAACGGCATTACCCTAAACTGATATAAGCCGAATGGGGTGACGAATGCCGACTTGGGGATAGCCTCCGGGGCCAGGGGAATCTGCCAGTAACCTTTGCAGAGGTCAATAGTGGTCAGGTAATTTCCCCTGGCTATACGATCGAGTAGCTCGTCTACCCTGGGCATAGGGTAAGCGTCCGTCACGGTCTTTTCATTGAGCCTCCGATAGTCTACGCAGAACCGGGTGGTCCCATCTTTCTTGGGCACCAAGACAACTGGGGAGGCCCAGGGACTATCGGAGGGCTCAATTACCCTGAGTTGGAGCATCTCATCGATCTCCTTCTTCATTCCTATCCTAACTGCTTCGGGGATTCGGTACGGAGCCTGGCGCAAGGGAGCTTGTCCCGGAGTATCTACCTGGTGGGTGGTTAAAGTAGTGTACCCTGGCTTCGGGGAGAAGGTGAGGTGTTTGGACTGTAGGAGTTGGTTGAGCTGCTCCCTTTCAGTGGGGCTAAGTCGGTCTCCTATCTGAACCTGAGCCACTATACCTGTGGGGAGACTCTTCTCTAATAGGTCTGGAATGGGTAGACTGTCGGGGCCTTCCTGAGGGGAACAACATACGGCCGTCACGTTCTCTGGTCGCTCAAAATATTCCTTGAGCATGTTTACATGGAATGTCTTTCTAAGATTGTTGTCGTGGCAGCTAGCTATCACATAAGTGGTGTCTCCCCTTTTCTCTACGATCTGGTAGGGGCCCTGCCAGGACGCCTGCAATTTGTCTGTCTTCACCGGCTTAAGTACTAACACCTTTTGTCCTATGGTAAAGATTCTCTTTCGGGCCCCCCGATCGTACCATACTTTCTGTCTTCTCTGGGCCGACTGGAGATTAGCCCGCACGGATTTGGCTAATTGCTCCATTCGGTCCCTGAGTTCCAGCACGTATGGCACAATGGGGACACCGTCAGTCTCCATCTCTCCCTCCCAGTGCTCCCGGATCAGGTTTAGGGGTCCCCGTACCTTTCTTCCGTAGAGCAACTCGAAGGGAGAGAACCCTGTCGTTTCCTGGGGCACCTCCCGATAAGCAAAAAGGAGGTGCGGCAGGAAGCGTTCCCAGTCTCGGTATTCCTGAGTGAACGTCTTGAGCATTTGCTTGAGGGTCCCATTGAACCTCTCACACAGCCCGTTCGTCTGGGGGTGGTATGGGGAGCTCAGGAGGGACTTAATTTTGCAAACCTGCCAGAGTTGTTGGGTCAATTCAGCCGTAAATTGGGTGCCTCGGTCGGATAGGATTTCTTTTGGAAATCCTACCCGGGAGAACACCTGTACTAGTGCATTCGCTACCGTATCCGCTTGTATGTTGGATAGGGCGACAGCCTCTGGGTACCTGGTAGCGTAGTCCACTACGGTAAGAATGTAGCGCTTACCGGAGGGACTAGGGGTAGCCAGTGGTCCCACTAGGTCAATAGCAACCCGGCTGAAGGGTTCCTCTACAATGGGCATATTTACTAGATGGGCTTTAGGGTGATCGCCTCGCCTTCCTACTCGTTGACACACATCGCAGGTGTTACAGTAAGTTCTAACGTCAGCGTGTACCCCTGGCCAAAAGAACGTGTGAGTAATGCGGTGTAGGGTACGGGTTACAGCTAGGTGGCCTGCTAAGGGGATGTCGTGGCCTATCTTGAGGATTTCTTGACGGTATTTGTGGGGCACTACCAGCTGTCGCCTACGCTGTCCCCTTTTCTCTGTCCAGCGGTATAGTTTCCCTTTTTCCCATAAGAATGTTTCATTATCTGCCCCGCCCCCTCCGGTCTCTGCTCGTTCCCGGTACTTTTGTAAGGTCGGGTCAGTCTTAGACTCTGTCTCGAAAGCATCTGGGGTGTCCCAGGGTATGGGGCCTAACATGTCAGGCAAGGTCGGGGTAGGTCTTACCTGTGTCTCCCGCACTGGTGAGAGTTCTCGCTCCGTCCGGGCTTGGGCCCGTGTAGTCACTGGGTCCGTCTCGTTGTTGCATACTGGAGCATAGGCAGAAGTCATGGGGCCCAAATCATTGCCCAGTAGTACTTCGGCAGGTAAATTATCCATTATGCCCTCGTTCACAGCCCCCTTTCCCGCTCCCCAATCAAGATGCACTTTAGCTGTTGGAATTTTGTACACATCCCCCCCCGCCACTCTAACGGCCACAGTCTGTCCAGATCGCTTGTGCTCCGGCACCAAATGACTCTGTACCAGCGTGATAGTAGCCCCTGTGTCTCTCAATCCCTCGGTAGATCGCCCCTCGAGCCATACCTTCTGCCGATGGTGCTGGCGGTTATCTGAGGCAGCATATACAGGGTCCGCCTCGTGAAGCGGCCCCAAATATTCCTCCATAGGGGCCTCTTGGTTAACACAGAGGGTCCGGGCCGGACGATATGCCCCAGAGGGGTAATTGTAATTCCTGGGTGTCTGGTGCGTATTAAGGGGGCAGCTAGCCATGAAATGCCCTGGTTGCTTGCATCGGTGGCAAGTCGGTCTGGGACGCTCAGAGCTGTTATTGGGTGGTCCTGAGTGTCGGGCGGGCCCTGCGGGCACCGGGGCTCGGAATTCAGCACGAGGGGGTGCACGGTAAACCTCTCTGGGTTCGTGAAGACGGGAGTCATAATGTTCATCGGCCAATTTGGCTGCTGCTTCTAAGGTAGAAGGTCGCCTGTCTCGCAGCCATTCCTTCCCTTGCTGTTCCATGCCATTATAAAAATGTTCTAAGAGAAACAATTGTAAAATTTCCTCACCAGTCACCGCTTTACTTCCGCTCATCCAGTGATTTGCCGCTCTCCGCATTCGGTGCGCCCATTCCATATGGGTATCGTTAGGCTTCTTTTTCGTGCCCCGAAACTGTCGGCGATACGCGTCCGGAGTTACTGCGTACCGTCGCAACAGTGTCTCCTTAACTAGCTCATACTGTGTCACTTCCTCAGCACCCAGAGTACGAAAGGCTTCCAGGGCTCGCCCGGATAGTTTCCCAGACAATATCGTGGGCCACTCCCTGTTGGGAATCTGGTGCAGGGCACATTGCCTTTCGAAGTCCGCCAAATATTCATCAATCCCTGTCTCGCTCTCTAGGAAGGGTCGAAATGCCGCATAGGGTATCTTGGGCCTCCCAGCATTTTCGACAGGGATGATTACCTGCGGGGCTTCAGCATTGCAGTGTGCGTTCGCTAGGTTGAGTTCGTGGGCTCGAGTCTCTCGTATATCCTTGTCCGCTTCCGCCATCAACTGCTGTACCAATTCCATGGAGGGGTTCGGCCCGTACAGTGAGAGCCTCTCCCGAACAATCCTGGTTTTTTCGTCACTAATCGTGGTCGGTGTTTCCGCCATTGTGAAGCTCTGATCCAGTTCGGTCAATTCTGCGATCAGCTCTCTCCTCGGCCGGTTGCTGGCGTACCCCCCTCTGCTTTCAAGTAAATCCTTTAGGGTTGTACGCTTCAATTTTTCATAAGCGCTCTCCATCCGTTCTGTACCTCTCCTAGGAAATCCAGGAAAAATCCCACCGCTGCCGCCAAATGTTACGGTTACCCTTAGTCTCGCTGAGAGATGGACCGCTTAGTAGCCTGGATTCCTATTGCTGAAGAGGGGAGAAACTGCTTTCCATAGTATTCTATATGAGTCTCGCAAATGTAGAATAATCCCCCTTAGCTGTAGTACAGCTAGGATACCCTTCTGCCCACAAAAACGAGTCAACGCTGCGATTGAGGGACAACCAAGAACTGAGGACTGGGATGCCCAGCCTGCTTTTTATTTAGGTTACATGCACACAGGGCACTCCCAGGGGGGGAAGCATAAAATCCCCCATCACACATTTAGACAAAGCCCTTGGACAGGCCACCGCAGATAACAAGTACACACAAGAAAACAATTGAGTCCTTCTTATCACCTAGCAGTGAATGCTTATCACAAACTTAATTACAGTACACAATATGCTAGGAAACCTGCCTCAGAAAATAGTTTTCTCAAAACTGAACAGAGTTAACCCTTTATGAAATGATACTTGTTACAGTTTTCTTGGAGCCCTTCTTAGGCGCTGGCTTGGCTGGTTCAGGCATTGCTGCTGGGAAATAAGTTTCTTCACAACAAAATAACTAATGCTTCTGTAACAGATGGAAAATGGGCACAACTGGATGATCAACTACTAAGAACTCAAAGGTTTTTTGGTCGTAGTGCCCATCCTCCAACCCATCGTCCAAAATGTCCAATAGTTCCTTCTTAAATATGGTGGTAGGATCCCTATCAAGAGGAATATAGTCCTCAATGTTGGTAAGCTGGCGCAGTGCCTCATTTACATAGTCAGTCTTGTCCAAAACCACAACAGAGCCCCCCTTATCGGCTGTGCGTATAACAATGTCTTTGTTCTCTTGGAGCTCCTTAAGGGCTGCTCTCTCAGACCTAGACAGGTTGGGAGTCTGGTAGACAACTGAATCTTTGAGTTTAATCAAGTCACGTTCCACCCATTTAAAGAAAGTCTCTAGGGTGGAACCCCTGTTGTGAATGGGGTAAAACTCTGATTTATTTTGAAAACCACTAACTGCATTAATACTCTGTTTATTGGTCAGAGATAATGAGTCATGCGACAAGCTCTCCAAATTAATTAAATCACACGTTTCACCAAAATTAAGTCTACTTTGTTTAGGGGCATATGTAAGCTGTGCTGGCTGTGGATTAGGACTATCCCCTTGTCTAAACTGCTGGGATTCTGTGAAAAAATGTCTCTGAAGGGTCATATTGCGTATAAGTTTATTTACATCGAGTATAGTGTTAAATACATTGAAATGATTAGTTGGAGCAAAATTCAGGCCGTGACTGAGTAGAGAGATTTGTGGGTCTGTTAAAGTAAATCCTGATAAATTTATCACATTATTTACATTAGTTATTTGTACTTCTTCCTTCCTCTCTGGCCTCTCAACTGGAAGTGGTCTTGACCTGTTTGCCCTATCCCTGTACGCTGTGGGGGAAGACGAAAAACCTGTTCTATCTGGCGCTGATCATCATCAGATATACCTGTTTGTGAAACTGTTGTGCTATTATCAACATACTTAGTAGAAGAACCCTTGGGTTCAGCGTGTTTATTCTTAGGTATCACTGCTTGTAACTGATGTTGATCAGAACCAGATGCCTCACTAACTACTTGTAGCGATGAATTTTGTTGGGCTTTTTTAAGTATGCTTCGTGGTGGTTCGTCACCACTTGAAGCCCCATTGTCATCCCCTGACTCAAAGTCAGTGTCTGAATATGTCACTCTCTTAACTTCTATATTATGTGTAGCCACTTGATCATTATTTATATTCCTATTCCTGCTACCATTTCGTCTATTTCTAGATCTGCCTCTAGATTGCCTTCTTGATTTATTGTCTGCCCTTTTCCATGTATATACAGAGTTACTATTGTAGTCTGTCTGGTCCCTTATAAATTTAGTTTGTTTTGTTTCAAGGACTGCTTTTTTCACCTGTGCAACTGTTATTTTAAGGATACCATCAAATTTGGCAAAGCTGGTCTCTAACTGTCTTGAATTCATTTCTGTCTGTAGAAGCCCTATCTCTCCTCTAATGGCCTTCAGAAGATTAGACTTATATGAAATTAATAACAGCATTAGGCGTGCAGAACAGTCAGACAAAATATCATTCCATGTACTAATAAATTCTACATCAGTAACATCAAATGTGGGAAATTTGTTCAATCTCAAACCACGTGGTATAATCTTAAGTTTGATGTATGTTTCCAAAGTCCAAATGTCCCACTGTAATTTGTGTTCCCTTATTAAAAGCTTTTCCATGTCTTCAAACAAAGTGGACAATGAATAATTAGACTTATCGGTAGAAAAGATCCTCTCAATTTCTAGTGTTGGGTAGTCCCTTTCAGTGACAGGCAACAATGAATAAAAATTAGTGACCTCCATGGAGAAAAAATATATATATACATACACACACACACACACATACACACACCTACAATGTTCTAAAAGAGTGGCTAAAGGAAACATAATACACAACAAATTTCTATCATGAATTCATGCATTTCAAAAGTTAACTGTTTAATGGGTCAATTTAGTGCAACAATAAAGTGATCTTTTTTCGGGGGAATATTTTATTGTTAAGCAAATTCCTTGACTTCTCTATGTCTAACCTATGCAAAAGGGGTTGCATACATAGCCAAAGCTATACTTCTGCGTCACTCCAAGTGAGGATGAGGCTGGTGAGAATACACTAAGCAATCATACATGCGTATGCTTAAGTGACACCCTGCATCCTCACCTTGGGTAAGATGGGGGTGTTCCAAATATCAGTCTTGACTGTGTTAAAAGGGACTGTCTACACCAGAATTTTTATTGTTTAAAAAGATAGATGATGCCTTTATTACCCATTCCCCAGTTTTGCATAACCAACACAACTGTATATATTAATACACTTTTTACCTCTGTGATTACCTTGAATCTAAGCTTCTGCAGACTGACCCCTTATTTCAGTTCTTTTGACAGACTTGCATTTTAGCCAATCAGTGCTGACTCCTAGGTAACTCCAACGGCATGAACACAATATTATCTATACTGCACACATGAACTAACACCCTCTAGCTGTGAAAACCTCAAAATGCATTCAGATAAGAGGCGGTCTTCAAGGGCTTAGTAATTAGCATATGAGCCTTCCTAGGTTAAGCTTTCAACAAAGAATACTATGAGAACAAAGCAAAATTGATGATAAAAGTAAATTGGAAAGTTGTTTAAAATGTCATGCCCTAACTGAATCATTAAAGTTTAATTTTGACTAGACTGTCCTTTTAACACTTTTGAAAGAATAATAATTAAAAAAAAGTAAATTTCATTAGAGTATTTTACTAAATATGAAAACTATTGGGGGGTGCATGTTTGTGTGATATTAGGATAGAGGCTCACTGGCTGAAAAGGCGGATTCTTTTTTCAAACAAATGAAAAACTAGCACATATTAAACATCATAAAGAGAACATGACTTTAATCTTCCTTATGCATTTAGAAACATTGTGTCTGTCCTCTGGTTTCTGTACAACAAAAGTGGAGTGAACAGCCAAAGAAACTAATAATGGTCTTGTTTATTTTGGGAGTTGCATTGACCTGCATCAAAGCATCACCGAGTACCTCCTACAAGTATCTGAAAGAACATTAGCTATAGCTGGCAGGTAATGTTGTTGTCATTCCAAGTTCCAAGAAGGCCAAAAAGCACTGATGAGTTGTAAAAACACAAGGGGCTTTAAACAATGTGTTAATTTAATAGCTCCTCCCCAAAACACACACAGGGCCTTGGCACATATACTTTTCAAAAAGAAATAATTAACCCTTATATTGCCACTGCCTCTTCTTTGCTTATCCCTATTGACTGTGATGACTAAGCTGACTGACAGCCTGTTACCTGCCTTAGCAGCTGACTGACTGCCTGTTACCTGCCTTAGCAGCTGACTGACTGCCTGTTACCTGCCTTAGCAGCTGACTGACTGCCTGTTACCTGCCTTAGCAGCAGACTGACTGCCTGCTACCTGCCTTAGCAGCTGACTGACAGCCTGTTACCTGCCTTAGCAGCTGACTGACAGCCTGTTACCTGCCTTAGCAGCTGACTGACAGCCTGTTACCTGCCTTAGCAGCTGACTGACTGCCTGTTACCTGCCTTAGCAGCTGACTGACTGCCTGTTACCTGCCTTAGCAGCTGACTGACTGCCTGTTACCTGCCTTAGCAGCTGACTGACTGCCTGTTACCTGCATTATCCTGTATCCTTTCTATTTACTCATCTCATCTCATTTCACTTTGGCAATAATATCAGTTTTGGCTTGCTACGCCTCAGCCCCTTTTGACTCTTCTGGAGGACATGTATAAATTCCAGGTCCCTGGTTGGAACTGATGCAACAGTGAGCTAGCCCCTGAGTACTGGCTCCTGCATGCACTGGCAGGTAAGCTTTACCTACCCACTACTAGAAAGCTAGCTGACTGATAGCCTGTTACCTGCCTTAGCAGCTGACTGACTGCCTGTTACCTGCCTTAGCAGCTGACTGACTGCCTGTTACCTGCCTTAGCAGCTGACTGGCTGCCTGTTACCTGCCTTAGCAGCTGACTGACTGCCTGGTACCTGCCTTAGCAGCTGACTGACTGCCTGGTACCTGCCTTAGCAGATGAATGACTGCCTGTTACCTGCCTTAGCAGCTGAATGACTGCCTGGTACCTGCCTTAGCAGATGAATGACTGCCTGTTACCTGCCTTAGCAGCTGACTGGCTGCCTGTTACCTGCTTTAGCAGCTGACTGACTGCCTGGTACCTGCCTTAGCAGATGAATGACTGCCTGTTACCTGCCTTAGCAGCTGAATGACTGCCTGGTACCTGCCTTAGCAGCTGACTGACTGCCTGTTACCTGCCTTAGCAGCTGACTACCTGTTACCTGTCTTAACAGCTGAATGACTGCCTATTACCTGGCTTATTGACTGTGATGACTTAGCTGACTGACAGCCTGTTACCTGCCTTAGCAGCTGACTGACTGCCTGTTACCTGCCTTAGCAGCTGACTGACTGCCTGTTACCTGCCTTAGCAGCTGAATGACTGTCTGTTACCTGCCTTAGCAGCTGACTGACTGCCTGTTACCTGCCTTAGCAGCTGACTGACTGCCTGTTACCTGCCTTAGCAGCTGACTGCCTGCCTGCTACCTGCCTTAGCAGCTGACTGACTGCCTGCTACCTGCCTTAGCAGCTGACTGACTGTCTGTTACAACAAGCCTTAGCAGCTGACTGACTGACTGTTACCTGCCTTAGCAGCTGACTGACTGCATGTTACCTGACTTAGCAGCTGGCTGACTGACTGCCTGCTACCTGCCTTAGCAGCTGACTGTCTGTTACCTGACTTAGCAGCTGACTGCTTGCCTGCTACCTGCCTTATTGACTGTGATGACTTAGCTGACTGACAGCCTGTTACCTGCCTTAGCAGCTGACTGACTGCCTGTTACCTGCCTTAGCAGCTGACTGACTGCCTGTTACCTGCCTTAGCAGCTGACTGACTGCCTGTTACCTGCCTTAGCAGCTGAATGACTGTCTGTTACCTGCCTTAGCAGCTGACTGACTGCCTGTTACCTGCCTTAGCAGCTGACTGACTGCCTGTTACCTGCCTTAGCAGCTGACTGACTGCCTGCTACCTGCCTTAGCAGCTGACTGACTGCCTGTTACAACAAGCCTTAGCAGCTGACTGACTGCCTGCTACCTGCCTTAGCAGCTGACTGACTGCCTGTTACAACAAGCCTTAGCAGCTGACTGACTGACTGTTACCTGCCTTAGCAGCTGACTGACTGCCTACTACCTGCCTTAGCAGCTGCCTGACTGCATGTTACCTGACTTAGCAGCTGGCTGACTGACTGCCTGCTACCTGCCTTAGCAGCTGACTGTCTGTTACCTGACTTAGCAGCTGACTGCCTGCCTGCTACCTGCCTTATTGACTGTGATGACTTAGCTGACTGACAGCCTGTTACCTGCCTTAGCAGCTGACTGACTGCCTGTTACCTGCCTTAGCAGCTGACTGACTGCCTGCTACCTGCCTTAGCAGCTGACTGACTGCCTGTTACAACAAGCCTTAGCAGCTGACTGCCTGTTACCTGCCTTAGCAGCTGACTGACTGCCTACTACCTGCCTTAGCAGCTGCCTGACTGCATGTTACCTGACTTAGCAGCTGGCTGACTGACTGCCTGCTACCTGCCTTAGCAGCTGACTGTCTGTTACCTGACTTAGCAGCTGACTGCTTGCCTGCTACCTGCCTTAGCAGCTGACTGTCTGTTACCTACCTTAGCAGCTGACTGACTGCCTGTTACAAGCCTTAGCAGCTGAATTACTGCCTGTTACCTGCCTTAGCAGCTGACTGACTGTCTATTACCTGCCTTAGCAGCTGACTGACTGTCTGTTACCTGCCTTAGCAGCTGACTGACTGCCTGCTACCTGCCTTAGCAGCTGAATGACTGCCTGTTACCTGCCTTAGCAGCTGACTGACTGTCTGTTACCTGCCTTAGCAGCTGACTGACTGTCTGTTACCTGCCTTAGCAGCTGACTGACTGCCTGTTACCTGCCTTAGCAGCTGACTGACTGCCTGTTACCTGCCTTAGCAGCTGACTGACTGCCTACTACCTGCCTTAGCAACTGACTGACTGCATGTTACCTGACTTAGCAGCTGACTGACTGCCTGCTACCTGCCTTAGCAGCTGTCTGTCACCTGACTTAGCAGCTGACTGCCTGCCTGCTACCTGCCATAGCAGCTGACTGTTACCTGCCTTAGCAGCTGACTGACTGCCTGTTACCTGCCTTAGCAGCTGAATGACTGCCTGTTACCTACCTTAGCAGCTGATTGACTGCCTGTTACCTGACTTAGCAGCTGACTGACTGCTTGCTACCTGCCTTAGCAGCTGACTGATTGCCTGTTACCTGCCTTAGCAGCTGACTGACTGCCTGTTACAACAAGCCTTAGCAGCTGACTGACTGCATGTTACCTGCCTTAGCAGATGAATGACTGCCTGTTACTTGCCTTAGCAGATGAATGACTGCCTGTTACCTGCCTTAGCAGCTGACTGACTGCATGTTACCTGACTTAGCAGCTGACTGACTGCCTGCTACCTGCCTTAGCAGCTGACTGTCTGTTACCTGACTTAGCAGCTGACTGTCTGCCTGCTACCTGCCTTAGCAGCTGACTGTCTGTTACCTGCCTTAACAGCTGACTGACTACCTGTTACCTGCCTTAGCAGCTGACTGACTGCCTGCTACATGCCTTAGCAGCAAACTGTCTGTTACATGACTTAGCAGCTGACTGCCTGCCTGTTACAACAAGCCTTAGCAGCTGACTGACTGCCTGCTACCTGCCTTAGCAGCTGACTGCCTACTGCTACCTGTCTTAGCAGCTGACTGACTGCCTGTTACAAGCCTTAGCAGCTGACTGACTGCCTGTTACAAGCCTTAGCAGCTGAATGACTGCCTGTTACCTGCCTTAGCAGCTGACTGTCTGTTACCTGCCTTAGCAGCTGACTGACTGCCTGTTACCTGACTTAGCAGCTGACTGACTGCCTGCTACCTGCCTTAGCAGCTGACTGACTGGATGTTACCTGATTTAGCAGCTGACTGACTGCCTGCTACCTGCCTTAGCAGCTGACTGTCTGTTACCTGACTTAGCAGCTGACTGCCTGCCTGCTACCTGCTTTAGCAGCTGACTGTCTGTTACCTACCTTAGCAGCTGACTGACTGCCTGTTACAAGCCTTAGCAGCTGACTGACTGCCTGTTACAAGCCTTAGCAGCTGAATGACTGCCTGTTACCTGCCTTAGCAGCTGACTGTCTGTTACCTGCCTTAGCAGCTGACTGACTGACTGTTACCTGCCTTAGCAGCTGACTGACTGCCTACTACCTGCCTTAGCAGCTGCCTGACTGCATGTTACCTGACTTAGCAGCTGGCTGACTGACTGCCTGCTACCTGCCTTAGCAGCTGACTGTCTGTTACCTGACTTAGCAGCTGACTGCCTGCCTGCTACCTGCCTTATTGACTGTGATGACTTAGCTGACTGACAGCCTGTTACCTGCCTTAGCAGCTGACTGACTGCCTGTTACCTGCCTTAGCAGCTGACTGACTGCCTGCTACCTGCCTTAGCAGCTGACTGACTGCCTGTTACAACAAGCCTTAGCAGCTGACTGCCTGTTACCTGCCTTAGCAGCTGACTGACTGCCTACTACCTGCCTTAGCAGCTGCCTGACTGCATGTTACCTGACTTAGCAGCTGGCTGACTGACTGCCTGCTACCTGCCTTAGCAGCTGACTGTCTGTTACCTGACTTAGCAGCTGACTGCTTGCCTGCTACCTGCCTTAGCAGCTGACTGTCTGTTACCTACCTTAGCAGCTGACTGACTGCCTGTTACAAGCCTTAGCAGCTGAATTACTGCCTGTTACCTGCCTTAGCAGCTGACTGACTGTCTATTACCTGCCTTAGCAGCTGACTGACTGTCTGTTACCTGCCTTAGCAGCTGACTGACTGCCTGCTACCTGCCTTAGCAGCTGAATGACTGCCTGTTACCTGCCTTAGCAGCTGACTGACTGTCTGTTACCTGCCTTAGCAGCTGACTGACTGTCTGTTACCTGCCTTAGCAGCTGACTGACTGCCTGTTACCTGCCTTAGCAGCTGACTGACTGCCTGTTACCTGCCTTAGCAGCTGACTGACTGCCTACTACCTGCCTTAGCAACTGACTGACTGCATGTTACCTGACTTAGCAGCTGACTGACTGCCTGCTACCTGCCTTAGCAGCTGTCTGTCACCTGACTTAGCAGCTGACTGCCTGCCTGCTACCTGCCATAGCAGCTGACTGTTACCTGCCTTAGCAGCTGACTGACTGCCTGTTACCTGCCTTAGCAGCCGAATGACTGCCTGTTACCTACCTTAGCAGCTGATTGACTGCCTGTTACCTGACTTAGCAGCTGACTGACTGCTTGCTACCTGCCTTAGCAGCTGACTGATTGCCTGTTACCTGCCTTAGCAGCTGACTGACTGCCTGTTACAACAAGCCTTAGCAGCTGACTGACTGCATGTTACCTGCCTTAGCAGATGAATGACTGCCTGTTACCTGCCTTAGCAGATGAATGACTGCCTGTTACCTGCCTTAGCAGCTGACTGACTGCATGTTACCTGACTTAGCAGCTGACTGACTGCCTGCTACCTGCCTTAGCAGCTGACTGTCTGTTACCTGACTTAGCAGCTGACTGTCTGCCTGCTACCTGCCTTAGCAGCTGACTGTCTGTTACCTGCCTTAACAGCTGACTGACTACCTGTTACCTGCCTTAGCAGCTGACTGACTGCCTGCTACATGCCTTAGCAGCAAACTGTCTGTTACATGACTTAGCAGCTGACTGCCTGCCTGTTACAACAAGCCTTAGCAGCTGACTGACTGCCTGCTACCTGCCTTAGCAGCTGACTGCCTACTGCTACCTGTCTTAGCAGCTGACTGACTGCCTGTTACAAGCCTTAGCAGCTGACTGACTGCCTGTTACAAGCCTTAGCAGCTGAATGACTGCCTGTTACCTGCCTTAGCAGCTGACTGTCTGTTACCTGCCTTAGCAGCTGACTGACTGCCTGTTACCTGACTTAGCAGCTGACTGACTGCCTGCTACCTGCCTTAGCAGCTGACTGACTGGATGTTACCTGATTTAGCAGCTGACTGACTGCCTGCTACCTGCCTTAGCAGCTGACTGTCTGTTACCTGACTTAGCAGCTGACTGCCTGCCTGCTACCTGCTTTAGCAGCTGACTGTCTGTTACCTACCTTAGCAGCTGACTGACTGCCTGTTACAAGCCTTAGCAGCTGACTGACTGCCTGTTACAAGCCTTAGCAGCTGAATGACTGCCTGTTACCTGCCTTAGCAGCTGACTGTCTGTTACCTGCCTTAGCAGCTGACTGACTGCCTGTTACCTGACTTAGCAGCTGACTGACTGCCTACTACCTGCCTTAGCAGCTGCCTGACTGGATGTTACCTGACTTAGCAGCTGACTGCCTGCCTGCTACCTGCTTTAGCAGCTGACTGTCTGTTACCTACCTTAGCAGCTGACTGACTGCCTGTTACAAGCCTTAGCAGCTGAATGACTGCCTGCTACCTGCCTTAGCAGCTGACTGTCTGTTACCTGACTTAGCAGCTGACTGCCTACTGCTACCTGCCTTAGCAGCTGACTGTCTGTTACCTACCTTAGCAGCTGACTGACTGCCTGTTACAAGCCTTAGCAGCTGACTGACTGCCTGTTACAAGCCTTAGCAGCTGAATGACTGCCTGTTACCTGCCTTAGCAGCTGACTGTCTGTTACCTGCCTTAGCAGCTGACTGACTGCCTGTTACCTGACTTAGCAGCTGACTGACTGCCTGCTACCTGCCTTAGCAGCTGACTGACTGCCTGTTACAACAAGCCTTAGCAGCTGACTGACTGCCTGTTACCTGCCTTAGCAGCTGACTGACTGCCTACTACCTGCCTTAGCAGCTGCCTGACTGGATGTTACCTGACTTAGCAGCTGACTGACTGCCTGCTACCTGCCTTAGCAGCTGACTGTCTGTTACCTGACTTAGCAGCTGACTGCCTGCCTGCTACCTGCCTTAGCAGCTGACTGTCTGTTACCTACCTTAGCAGCTGACTAACTGCCTGTTACAAGCCTTAGCAGCTGACTGACTGCCTGTTACCTGACTTAGCAGCTGACTGACTGCCTGTTACCTGACTTAGCAGCTGACTGACTGCCTGTTACCTGACTTAGCAGCTGACTGACTGCCTGCTACCTGCCTTAGCAGCTGACTGACTGCCTGCTACCTGCCTTAGCAGCTGACTGACTGCCTGTTACAACAAGCCTTAGCAGCTGACTGACTGCCTGTTACCTGCCTTAGCAGCTGACTGACTGCCTACTACCTGCCTTAGCAGCTGCCTGACTGTCTGTTACCTACCTTAGCAGCTGACTGACTGCCTGTTACAAGCCTTAGCAGCTGAATGACTGCCTGTTACCTGCCTTAGCAGCTGACTGACTGACTGTTACCTGCCTTAGCAGCTGACTGACTGCCTGTTACCTGACTTAGCAGCTGACTGACTGCCTGCTACCTGCCTTAGCAGCTGACTGACTGCCTGTTACAACAAGCCTTAGCAGCTGACTGACTGCATGTTACAAGCCTTAGCAGCTGAATGACTGCCTGTTACCTGCCTTAGCAGCTGACTGACTGTCTGCTACCTGCCTTAGCAGCTGACTGTCTGTTACCTACCTTAGCAGCTGACTGACTGCCTGTTACAAGCCTTAGCAGCTGAATGACTGCCTGTTACCTGCCTTAGCAGCTGACTGACTGACTGTTACCTGCCTTAGCAGCTGACTGACTGCCTGCTACCTGCCTTAGCAGCTGACTGACTGCCTGCTACCTGCCTTAGCAGCTGACTGACTGCCTGTTACAACAAGCCTTAGCAGCTGACTGACTGCATGTTACAAGCCTTAGCAGCTGAATGACTGCCTGTTACCTGCCTTAGCAGCTGACTGACTGTCTGCTACCTGCCTTAGCAGCTGACTGACTGCCTGTTACCTGACTTAGCAGCTGACTGACTGCCTGCTACCTGCCTTAGCAGCTGTCTGACTGCCTGTTACAACAAGCCTTAGCAGCTGACTGACTGCCTGTTACCTGCCTTAGCAGCTGACTGACTGCCTGCTACCTGCCTTAGCAGCTGACTGACTGCCTGCTACCTGCCTTAGCAGCTGTCTGACTGCCTGTTACAACAAGCCTTAGCAGCTGACTGACTGCCTGTTACCTGCCTTAGCAGCTGACTGACTGCCTACTACCTGCCTTAGCAGCTGACTGACTGCCTGTTACAACAAGCCTTAGCAGCTGACTGACTGCCTGTTACCTGCCTTAGCAGCTGACTGACTGCCTGTTACCTGCCTTAGCAGCTGCCTGACTACTGACTTAGCAGCTGACTGACTGCTACCTGCCTTAGCAGCTGACTGTCTGTTACCTGACTTAGCAGCTGACTGCCTGCCTGCTACCTGCCATAGCAGCTGCCTGACTGCATGTTACCTGACTTAGCAGCTGACTGTCTGTTACCTACCTTAGCAGCTGACTGACTGCCTGTTACAAGCCTTAGCAGCTGAATGACTGCCTGTTACCTGCCTTAGCAGCTGACTGACTGTCTGCTACCTGCCTTAGCAGCTGACTGACTGCCTGCTACCTGCCTTAGCAGCTGACTGACTGCCTGCTACCTGCCTTAGCAGCTGTCTGACTGCCTGTTACAACAAGCCTTAGCAGCTGACTGCCTGCCTGCTACCTGCCTTAGCAGCTGACTGTCTGTTACCTACCTTAGCAGCTGACTGACTGCCTGTTACAAGCCTTAGCAGCTGAATGACTGCCTGTTACCTGCCTTAGCAGCTGACTGACTGTCTGCTACCTGCCTTAGCAGCTGACTGACTGCCTGCTACCTGCCTTAGCAGCTGACTGACTGCCTGCTACCTGCCTTAGCAGCTGTCTGACTGCCTGTTACAACAAGCCTTAGCAGCTGACTGACTGCCTGTTACCTGCCTTAGCAGCTGACTGACTGCCTACTACCTGCCTTAGCAGCTGACTGACTGCCTGTTACAACAAGCCTTAGCAGCTGACTGACTGCCTGTTACCTGCCTTAGCAGCTGCCTGACTACTGACTTAGCAGCTGACTGACTGCTACCTGCCTTAGCAGCTGACTGTCTGTTACCTGACTTAGCAGCTGACTGCCTGCCTGCTACCTGCCATAGCAGCTGACTGTCTGTTACCTGCCTTAGCAGCTGACTGACTGCCTGTTACCTGCCTTAGCAGCCGAATGACTGCCTGTTACCTACCTTGGCAGCTGATTGACTGCCTGTTACAAGCCTTAGCAGCTGACTGACTGCATGTTACCTGCCTTAGCAGCTGACTGACTGCCTGCTACCTGCCTTAGCAGCTGACTGACTGCCTGTTACAACAAGCCTTAGCAGCTGACTGACTGCCTGTTACAACAAGCCTTAGCAGCTGACTGACTGAAAGCCTACTACCTGCCTTAGCAGCTGACTGACTGGATGTTACCTGACTTAGCAGCTGACTGACTGCCTGCTACCTGCCTTAGCAGCTGACTGTCTGTTACCTGACTTAGCAGCTGACTGCCTGCCTGCTACCTGCCTTAGCAGCTGACTGTCTGTTACCTACCTTAGCAGCTGACTGACTGCCTGTTACAAGCCTTAGCAGCTGACTGACTGCCTGTTACCTGACTTAGCAGCTGACTGACTGCCTGTTACCTGACTTAGCATCTGACTGACTGCCTGCTACCTGCCTTAGCAGCTGACTGACTGCCTGCTACCTGCCTTAGCAGCTGACTGACTGCCTGTTACAACAAGCCTTAGCAGCTGACTGACTGCCTGTTACCTGCCTTAGCAGCTGACTGACTGCCTACTACCTGCCTTAGCAGCTGCCTGACTGCATGTTACCTGACTTAGCAGCTGACTGCCTGCCTGCTACCTGCCTTAGCAGCTGACTGTCTGTTACCTACCTTAGCAGCTGACTGACTGCCTGTTACAAGCCTTAGCAGCTGAATGACTGCCTGTTACCTGCCTTAGCAGCTGACTGACTGCCTGTTACCTGCCTTAGCAGCTGACTGACTGCCTGTTACCTGACTTAGCAGCTGACCGACTGCCTGCTACCTGCCTTAGCAGCTGACTGACTGCCTGCTACCTGCCTTAGCAGCTGACTGACTGCCTGTTACAACAAGCCTTAGCAGCTGACTGACTGCCTGCTACCTGCCTTAGCAGCTGACTGACTGCCTGTTACAACAAGCCTTAGCAGCTGACTGACTGCCTGTTACCTGCCTTAGCAGCTGACTGACTGCCTACTACCTGCCTTAGCAGCTGCCTGACTGCATGTTACCTGACTTAGCAGCTGACTGACTGCGTGCTACCTGCCTTAGCAGCTGACTGTCTGTTACCTGACTTAGCAGCTGACTGCCTGCCTGCTACCTGCCTTAGCAGCTGACTGTCTGTTACCTACCTTAGCAGCTGACTGACTGCCTGTTACAAGCCTTAGCAGCTGACTGACTGCCTGTTACCTGACTTAGCAGCTGACTGACTGCCTGCTACCTGCCTTAGCAGCTGACTGACTGCCTGCTACCTGCCTTAGCAGCTGTCTGACTGCCTGTTACAACAAGCCTTAGCAGCTGACTGACTGCCTGTTACCTGCCTTAGCAGCTGACTGACTGCCTACTACCTGCCTTAGCAGCTGACTGACTGCCTGTTACAACAAGCCTTAGCAGCTGACTGACTGCCTGTTACCTGCCTTAGCAGCTGACTGACTGCCTGTTACCTGCCTTAGCAGCTGACTGACTGCATGTTACCCGACTTAGCAGCTGACTGACTGCTACCTGCCTTAGCAGCTGACTGTCTGTTACCTGACTTAGCAGCTGACTGCCTGCCTGCTACCTGCCATAGCAGCTGACTGTCTGTTACCTGCCTTAGCAGCTGACTGACTGCCTGTTACCTGCCTTAGCAGCCGAATGACTGCCTGTTACCTACCTTGGCAGCTGATTGACTGCCTGTTACAAGCCTTAGCAGCTGACTGACTGCATGTTACCTGCCTTAGCAGATGAATGACTGCCTGTTACCTGCCTTAGCAGATGAATGACTGCCTGTTACCTGCCTTAGCAACTGACTGACTGCCTATTACCTGCCTTAGCAGCTAACTGACTGCCTACTACCTGCCTTAGAAGCTGACTGACTGCATGTTACCTGACTTAGAAGCTGACTGACTGCCTGCTACCTGCCTTAGCAGCTGTCTGTTACCTGCCTTAGCAGCTGACTGACTGCCTGTTACCTGCCTTAGCAGCTGACTGACTGCTACATGCCTTAGTAGCTGAATGACTGTCTGTTATCCGACTTAGCAGCTGACTGACTGCCTGTTACCTGCCTTAGCAGCTGACTGACTGCTACATGCCTTAGCAGCTGACTGACTGTTACCTGACTTAGCAGCTGACTGACTGCCTGCTACCTGCCTTAGCAGCTGACTGATTGCCTGTTACCTGCCTTAGCAGCTGACTGATTGCCTGTTACCTGCCTTAGCAGCTGAATGACTGCCTGTTATCTGCATTAGCAGCTGACTGACAGCCTGTTACCTGCCTTAGCAGCTGACTGACTGCCTGTTACCTGACTTAGCAGCTGACTGACTGCCTGCTACCTGCCTTAGCAGCTGACTGACTGCCTGCTACCTGCCTTAGCAGCTGTCTGACTGCCTGTTACAACAAGCCTTAGCAGCTGACTGACTGCCTGTTACCTGCCTTAGCAGCTGACTGACTGCCTACTACCTGCCTTAGCAGCTGACTGACTGCCTGTTACAACAAGCCTTAGCAGCTGACTGACTGCCTGTTACCTGCCTTAGCAGCTGACTGACTGCCTGTTACCTGCCTTAGCAGCTGCCTGACTACTGACTTAGCAGCTGACTGACTGCTACCTGCCTTAGCAGCTGACTGTCTGTTACCTGACTTAGCAGCTGACTGCCTGCCTGCTACCTGCCATAGCAGCTGACTGTCTGTTACCTGCCTTAGCAGCTGACTGACTGCCTGTTACCTGCCTTACCAGCCGAATGACTGCCTGTTACCTACCTTGGCAGCTGATTGACTGCCTGTTACAAGCCTTAGCAGCTGACTGACTGCATGTTACCTGCCTTAGCAGATGAATGACTGCCTGTTACCTGCCTTAGCAGATGAATGACTGCCTGTTACCTGCCTTAGCAGCTGACTGACTGCCTGTTACCTGCCTTAGCAGCTAACTGACTGCCTACTACCTGCCTTAGAAGCTGACTGACTGCATGTTACCTGACTTAGAAGCTGACTGACTGCCTGCTACCTGCCTTAGCAGCTGTCTGTTACCTGCCTTAGCAGCTGACTGACTGCCTGTTACCTGCCTTAGCAGCTGACTGACTGCCTGCTACATGCCTTAGTAGCTGAATGACTGTCTGTTACCTGACTTAGCAGCTGAATGACTACCTGTTACCCGACTTAGCAGCTGACTGACTGCCTGTTACCTGCCTTAACAGCTGACTGACTGCCTGTTACCTGCCTTAGCAGCTGACTGACTGCTACATGCCTTAGCAGCTGACTGACTGTTACCTGACTTAGCAGCTGACTGACTGCCTGTTACCTGCCTTAACAGCTGAATGACTGCCTGTTATCTGCATTAGCAGCTGACTGACAGCCTGTTACCTGCCTTAGCAGCTGACTGACTGCCTGTTACCTGCATTATCCTGTATCCTTTCTATTTACTCATCTCATCTCATTTCACTTTGGCAATAATATCAGTTTTGGCTTGCTACACCTCAGCCCCTTTTGACTCTTCTGGAGGACATGTATAAATTCCAGGTCCCTGGTTGGAACTGATGCAACAGTGAGCTAGCCCCTGAGTACTGGCTCCTGCATGCACTGGCAGGTAAGCTTTACCTACCCACTACCAGAAACATGTAATGTTTATAGAAAACAATATTGCTCATTCAGCACACCATATCAAGATTTGTTTTCCATAAACAAAAATCTATGCTACTGTTTTTTGGGAGTGTGTTCAATTATTTGGTGAGCCACAAAGCTTTGATCAAGGCAATTGATACATAATATGATGATCCACATTATACAGATTCAGTCAAACTTTCTATTCACTCGTAATGTCACGCCCCTGTGGAACTAAGAATTGGCCAAAGGTCAGGTACTGGGAGATCAGTCCAGCAACAAGGTACCAAGGGGTAAATCAAAAGCAGAGTCCAAGGAAAGGGTAAATGCCAGGTACTGTGAGATCAGTCCAGCAACAAGGTACTGAGGGGTAAAGCAACAACAGAGTCTAAGGACAGGCCAAAGGTCAGTTACCAGGAGATCAGTCCAGCAACAAGGTACAGGCACAGGAAACCCAGCAGGTACAGTTGGTAAAGCTAGTACAGGATGCCAGTTAAGTTGCAATCAGGAAACAAGGTAGGTACAAGGTAGTTGCAACACAGGATACAAGGTGAGACGAAAAGTAGGTAACTGGTAAAAACAAGATTGACTGCTCAGCCCAGAGTAATAGAGGCAAGGTCAGGTAAATACCTGACAATAAATGACATTCAGTGACATCTTAGATAATTGTATTGTGAAATACTTGGATGAATTTCCTCATTAGACAGGTGCACGGGTGAAAATTTTGTTTTGTCTAAAAGGTTTGTTTTGGATTTTTTTTTAAATGTTTGTTTTTGCAAAATTTCGTCCATGACTGCCTGCTACCTGCCTTAGCAGCTGACTGTCTGTTACCTGACTTAGCAGCTGACTGACTGCCTGCTACCTGCCTTAGCAGCTGACTGACTGCCTGTTACAACAAGCCTTAGCAGCTGACTGACTGCCTGTTACCTGCCTTAGCAGCTGACTGACTGCCTACTACCTGCCTTAGCAGCTGACTGACTGGATGTTACCTGACTTAGCAGCTGACTGACTGCCTGCTACCTGCCTTAGCAGCTGACTGTCTGTTACCTGACTTAGCAGCTGACTGCCTGCCTGCTACCTGCCTTAGCAGCTGACTGTCTGTTACCTACCTTAGCAGCTGACTGACTGCCTGTTACAAGCCTTAGCAGCTGACTGACTGCCTGTTACCTGCCTTAGCAGCTGACTGACTGCCTGTTACCTGACTTAGCAGCTGACTGACTGCCTGTTACCTGACTTAGCATCTGACTGACTGCCTGCTACCTGCCTTAGCAGCTGACTGACTGCCTGCTACCTGCCTTAGCATCTGACTGACTGCCTGCTACCTGCCTTAGCAGCTGACTGACTGCCTGCTACCTGCCTTAGCAGCTGACTGACTGCCTGTTACAACAAGCCTTAGCAGCTGACTGACTGCCTGTTACCTGCCTTAGCAGCTGACTGACTGCCTGCTACCTGCCTTAGCAGCTGACTGACTGCCTGCTACCTGCCTTAGCAGCTGACTGACTGCCTGTTACAACAAGCCTTAGCAGCTGACTGACTGCCTGTTACCTGCCTTAGCAGCTGACTGACTGCCTACTACCTGCCTTAGCAGCTGCCTGACTGCATGTTACCTGACTTAGCAGCTGACTGACTGCCTGCTACCTGCCTTAGCAGCTGTCTGTTACCTGACTTAGCAGCTGACTGCCTGCCTGCTACCTGCCTTAGCAGCTGACTGTCTGTTACCTACCTTAGCAGCTGACTGACTGCCTGTTACAAGCCTTAGCAGCTGAATGACTGCCTGTTACCTGCCTTAGCAGCTGACTGACTGCCTGTTACCTGCCTTAGCAGCTGACTGACTGCCTGTTACCTGCCTTAGCAGCTGACTGACTGCCTGCTACCTGCCTTAGCAGCTGACTGACTGCCTGTTACAACAAGCCTTAGCAGCTGACTGACTGCCTGTTACCTGCCTTAGCAGCTGACTGACTGCCTGTTACAACAAGCCTTAGCAGCTGACTGACTGCCTGTTACCTGCCTTAGCAGCTGACTGACTGCCTACTACCTGCCTTAGCAGCTGCCTGACTGCATGTTACCTGACTTAGCAGCTGACTGACTGCGTGCTACCTGCCTTAGCAGCTGACTGTCTGTTACCTGACTTAGCAGCTGACTGCCTGCCTGCTACCTGCCTTAGCAGCTGACTGTCTGTTACCTACCTTAGCAGCTGACTGACTGCCTGTTACAAGCCTTAGCAGCTGAATGACTGCCTGTTACCTGCCTTAGCAGCTGACTGACTGCCTGTTACCTGACTTAGCATCTGACTGACTGCCTGCTACCTGCCTTAGCAGCTGACTGACTGCCTGCTACCTGCCTTAGCAGCTGACTGACTGCCTGTTACAACAAGCCTTAGCAGCTGACTGACTGCCTGTTACCTGCCTTAGCAGCTGACTGACTGCCTACTACCTGCCTTAGCAGCTGCCTGACTGCATGTTACCTGACTTAGCAGCTGACTGACTGCCTGCTACCTGCCTTAGCAGCTGTCTGTTACCTGACTTAGCAGCTGACTGCTTGCCTGCTACCTGCCTTAGCAGCTGACTGTCTGTTACCTACCTTAGCAGCTGACTGACTGCCTGTTACTAGCCTTAGCAGCTGAATGACTGCCTGTTACCTGCCTTAGCAGCTGACTGACTGCCTGTTACCTGCCTTAGCAGCTGACTGACTGCCTGTTACCTGCCTTAGCAGCTGACTGACTGCCTGCTACCTGCCTTAGCAGCTGACTGACTGCCTGTTACAACAAGCCTTAGCAGCTGACTGACTGCCTGCTACCTGCCTTAGCAGCTGACTGACTGCCTGTTACAACAAGCCTTAGCAGCTGACTGACTGCCTGTTACCTGCCTTAGCAGCTGACTGACTGCCTACTACCTGCCTTAGCAGCTGCCTGACTGCATGTTACCTGACTTAGCAGCTGACTGACTGCGTGCTACCTGCCTTAGCAGCTGACTGTCTGTTACCTGACTTAGCAGCTGACTGCCTGCCTGCTACCTGCCTTAGCAGCTGACTGTCTGTTACCTACCTTAGCAGCTGACTGACTGCCTGTTACAAGCCTTAGCAGCTGAATGACTGCCTGTTACCTGCCTTAGCAGCTGACTGACTGTCTGCTACCTGCCTTAGCAGCTGACTGACTGCCTGTTACCTGACTTAGCAGCTGACTGACTGCCTGCTACCTGCCTTAGCAGCTGACTGACTGCCTGCTACCTGCCTTAGCAGCTGTCTGACTGCCTGTTACAACAAGCCTTAGCAGCTGACTGACTGCCTGTTACCTGCCTTAGCAGCTGACTGACTGCCTACTACCTGCCTTAGCAGCTGACTGACTGCCTGTTACAACAAGCCTTAGCAGCTGACTGACTGCCTGTTACCTGCCTTAGCAGCTGACTGACTGCCTGTTACCTGCCTTAGCAGCTGCCTGACTGCATGTTACCTGACTTAGCAGCTGACTGACTGCTACCTGCCTTAGCAGCTGATTGTCTGTTACCTGACTTAGCAGCTGACTGCCTGCCTGCTACCTGCCATAGCAGCTGACTGTCTGTTACCTGCCTTAGCAGCTGACTGACTGCCTGTTACCTGCCTTAGCAGCCGAATGACTGCCTGTTACCTACCTTGGCAGCTGATTGACTGCCTGTTACAAGCCTTAGCAGCTGACTGACTGCATGTTACCTGCCTTAGCAGATGAATGACTGCCTGTTACCTGCCTTAGCAACTGACTGACTGCCTATTACCTGCCTTAGCAGCTAACTGACTGCCTACTACCTGCCTTAGAAGCTGACTGACTGCATGTTACCTGACTTAGAAGCTGACTGACTGCCTGCTACCTGCCTTAGCAGCTGTCTGTTACCTGCCTTAGCAGCTGACTGACTGCCTGTTACCTGCCTTAGCAGCTGACTGACTGCCTGCTACATGCCTTAGTAGCTGAATGACTGTCTGTTACCCGACTTAGCAGCTGACTGACTGCCTGTTACCTGCCTTAGCAGCTGACTGACTGCCTGTTACCTGCCTTAGCAGCTGACTGACTGCTACATGCCTTAGCAGCTGACTGTTACCTGACTTAGCAGCTGACTGACTGCTACCTGCCTTAGCAGCTGAATGATTGCCTGTTACCTGCCTTAGCAGCTGACTGATTGCCTGTTACCTGCCTTAGCAGCTGAATGACTGCCTGTTATCTGCATTAGCAGCTGACTGACAGCCTGTTACCTGCCTTAGCAGCTGACTGACTGCCTGTTACCTGCATTATCCTGTATCCTTTCTATTTACTCATCTCATCTCATTTCACTTTGGCAATAATATCAGTTTTGGCTTGCTACACCTCAGCCCCTTTTGACTCTTCTGGAGGACATGTATAAATTCCAGGTCCCTGGTTGGAACTGATGCAACAGTGAGCTAGCCCCTGAGTACTGGCTCCTGCATGCACTGGCAGGTAAGCTTTACCTACCCACTACCAGAAACATGTAATGTTTATAGAAAACAATATTGCTCATTCAGCACACCATATCAAGATTTGTTTTCCATAAACAAAAATCTATGCTACTGTTTTTTGGGAGTGTGTTCAATTATTTGGTGAGCCACAAAGCTTTGATCAAGGCAATTGATACATAATATGATGATCCACATTATACAGATTCAGTCAAACTTTCTATTCACTCGTAATGTCACGCCCCTGTGGAACTAAGAATTGGCCAAAGGTCAGGTACTGGGAGATCAGTCCAGCAACAAGGTACCAAGGGGTAAATCAAAAGCAGAGTCCAAGGAAAGGGTAAATGCCAGGTACTGTGAGATCAGTCCAGCAACAAGGTACTGAGGGGTAAAGCAACAACAGAGTCTAAGGACAGGCCAAAGGTCAGTTACCAGGAGATCAGTCCAGCAACAAGGTACAGGCACAGGAAACCCAGCAGGTACAGTTGGTAAAGCTAGTACAGGATACCAGTTAAGTTGCAATCAGGAAACAAGGTAGGTACAAGGTAGTTGCAACACAGGATACAAGGTGAGACGAAAAGTAGGTAACTGGTAAAAACAAGATTGACTGCTCAGCCCAGAGTAATAGAGGCAAGGTCAGGTAAATACCTGACAATAAATGACATTCAGTGACATCTTAGATAATTGTATTGTGAAATACTTGGATGAATTTCCTCATTAGACAGGTGCACGGGTGAAAATTTTGTTTTGTCTAAAAGGTTTGTTTTGGATTTTTTTTTAAATGTTTGTTTTTGCAAAATTTCGTCCATGCAGCCATTTGGTTCGGACAAATATTTTATTTGGATTCATTACGATCATTTCCAATAGGAACAGCTAATATAGACAATTAATATTAATAAAAATGTTACATTATAGGATTTGAACAATTAAAAGAATCTATCTTTCAATGTTAAAAGAACATAAAACTTCTGTATGACTCCAATCCATCATTTACTACCTGACTGGCTGTCCCTAACATCAGTCATTAGTAATTTTATAACAGGATTGTACAGGGGAGAATGGACAAATGCATGGTAAGACCCCCTGTACATCATTACAAACAAAGGAGCTTATTAACTAAACAATATAACTCTTTCCTTTGTATGCAAGCTATGTATAGCTTTTATGTTTGACTTTAAAAGACATGAGGCAAAATATTAAGGTTGAGTTTTTGGATTGTACTACCTGACATTTTATTCAAACGAACTGTACCATAGTGGGACCGGGATGACCCGCAGTCCGTAGCTAAGGAAAGGACGTGTCTGCATGACCTAGTTTGCTAGTGAGTGCAACACATGGGGGGCTTAGGTATTTTCATTGTGTTTTGCACATGTGGGTTCCTTTGGTCTGTTTATTTTTTTAGGTACTTCACTGCCACAACTATACCGAAGACAAAACTAGGGTTGAAGACCCTTATCTTGCCCGAAAGCCTAACTCTTTTTATTTACTATAAATGACTTGATCTTTATTTGATATGATTTTATGTTTTAACTAGACATGTGCGATTCGATTTGGTCCGAATCGAAATTCGGACGAATTTGTCGAATTCGGAGATTCGGATCGATTCGAATTTCCGAATTGCGGTAGTGCCGAATCTACCGAATAAATCCGAATCGATTCTAATTTATTTGGTAGATTCGGATGGATTCGGATGGCCGTGTATTACACTAGTATTGTACAGTATCGAATCGAACCGAATTTTTCACGAATCCGAATGAATCCAAAATGAATTCATTCGATTTCTTCCGAATTCGAATCGATCCGAACCGAAATTCGAATCGGTCCGAATCGATCCGAACCAAATTTTTTGCAGCTGCACATGTCTAGTTTTAACTTGTAAAGTTTGTATGCACACTATTTTTATAAAGGAATTTCATCAAATCCATTTTTTATTAGTGCAACAGTTTAAGGGGCATATTTATCAAGCTCCTTATGGAGTTTGAGGCCCCTTGTTTCCGGCGAGCCCTCTAAAGATCGCTGCTCCATAACTTGTCCACCTGCTCTGAGGTGGCAGACAGAAATCAACCCGATAGAATACAATCGGGTTGATTGACACCCCCTGCTAGCGGCCGATTGGCCGTCAATCTCCAGGGTGTGGCATTGCACAAGCAGTTCACAAGAACTGCTGGTGCAATGATAAATGCCGGCAGCGTATGCTGTCAGAATTTAGGGATGTGCACTGGACATGATACACTACTTCGTATCATGTCCGCTCGAACATTGTTAAATATGCCCCTAAATCTTTACTTTTAATATAACTCCTTCCCCTATTCCTGCACCATTTTGTGGCAGCAAACAGCATGAATGAACAAATACATTTCATCAAGGAATTATTCATTTTTCAGCCGTTTCGTCCAATAATGTATTCAGCTGTTCGTATATCAAACAACTCTCAGCAAAATTTGGACGAATGTAAATCTATAATCCTCATCTTTTTTCAGACTCTGAAGGAACTACATGTCAAAACGTTCTTGCTCATCAAGAACTGTACACAATGTACTATGAAATTGATATCATCAAGCGTCTCCTGATGGATGGATCCAAAGAAAGCGCAAATGGTTTAAACTATCCAGTACCAGAAAATAAGAAAGCTGGCAAAAATGTATTAGCCTCTCTTATTTCTACTGAAGGTTCAACAGAGAATTCTCACACATCTGTGTTCCTATCACCCAACGCAACAGCTAACAAGAACCCTTATGTTGGACATCTAAGACTCAATAGTTCATCAAAGAATTCTCACACATCTGTGCTCTTATCACCCCACGCAACAGCTAACAAGAACCCTTATGTTAGACATCTAAGACTCAATAGTTCATGAGAGAATTCTCACACATCTGTGCTCCTATCACCCCACGCAACAGCTAACAAGAACCCTTATGTTGGACATCTAAGACTCAATAGTTCATCAAAGAATTCTCACACATCTGTGCTCTTATCACCCCATGCAACAGCTAACAAGAACCCTTATGTTAGACATCTAAGACTCAATAGTTCATGAGAGAATTCTCACACATCTGTGCTCCTATCACCCAACGCAACAGCTTAACAAGAACCCGTATGTTGGACATCTAAGACTCTGTAAAGCAAAAATGTCTATTTACATCAGCTCTGGTTCGGGGTCAATAGAACTGCAATAAACTGTTGTTTTTAGAAGTGGGTTAATCAGAGACATTCATGGGGTAGAACTTTCTCGGTGTTCAGGAAGTAATAATCTAATATATACTATATAATTCTTCTCCAGTCTTTGTTTTTCGTTTGAAAGCAATTATGATGTGGACAATAAAGTATTACTAGCCATCAAAGATAACCTGAAAGTGTGGCAATGTTTTATTTAAAGATGCAGTTTAACATGTCACTGTCTTTATGGATCACCACAATCTGGTTCAAAGAATAAGAAGGAAGATGCAGAATATATGAAACTGCTGAACTAACTTATAATAAATGACAATCTGGCCACTTCTTAGCTAAGCAACATTCTTTATTGGAAAAAAAAAATCAAACATCTGTGTACTATGCCACCTTATAGAAAAACTAACACCTCTACTTCATCATGACAGAATGTTGTTCCAGTTGCATAATATAAAGTTTTCAATCACTTTGATAAACTTTCTGCTGGCCATTGGGTGTAACTAACACAGAGGAGATGATTAAATTAGTACTTCTAGAAGCTAAAGATGCATCAAGGTATTTTATTATATGTGTTTGGATTTTGTACAGTTTGTACAAGCAAGCACATACATAACCCACAGACCTATAGGATTATTTTAACCTTTTCAAGTACTCTTGAAGTCATGGAAAATTATAGCTATAGATTTTATTATGGATATACATTTGTCCCAGTGGATTAACACAGTCATGGTAGTCACTGATAGTTTTACCTAAATGGAACATTTTATAGTGTTTGAGTTCCTACTGTAAGCTACTACTGTAAGTTCAACAGTATCTATCTTTATAAAGGAGATATTCCAAATTCATGGAATACCAGAAATGATCGTGCCAGATCATGCAGTACAGTTTACAGCCAGGCTTGAAAACACTTCAAGCTCCCGAATATACAGATATCTGATGTCAGTCTACTATCCACAAGCCAATGGGAAGGTAGAGATAGCCATCCAAACACTGAATATACTGCATATTTTACAGGATGAGTGCTTGTCTCTCCTCCCTTCAGATGACAGTTGACTATTAACTACCAAAATCTTTCTATTTCATGTCACCTACGGTTACCATACAATCATTTCTCCTAAGGTGCCTTGGTTTAATCTGCTCAAAAAACTGTAAGATAAAAAAAGTAGGTAACTTGAGGGACTTTATTTTTTGGCATGTTGACTGTTGAAATGTCAATGTACTTTATGATGTCTTGAAAAAGGCTTGAATAAAAAGCCAAAACGTTGACAACTTTAATGTAAAGATATTTATGCAGTACGAATAAAAGATTATTTTAAAGATCCTGAGAGTGCACTCAAGTTATCTACTTGTTTTATTACACATACATACATATAGAGCTGCAACAATTAATCAATATAATCAAGAATAATTGATTATGAAAAAAGTTGTCAACGAATCTCATTATCAATTAGTTGGTCTGCAATTAGTTGGTCTGCAGTTAGTTGGTCTGCAGTTAGTTGGTCTGCAGTTAGTTGGTCTGCAGTTAGTTGGCCTGCAGTTAGTTGGCCTGCAGTTAGTTGGCCTGCAGTTAGTTGGCCTGCAGTTAGTTGGCCTGCAGTTAGTTGGCCTGCAGTTAGTTGGTCTGCAGTTAGTTGGTCTGCAGTTAGTTGGCCTGCAGTTAGTTGGCCTGCAGTTAGTTGGTCTGCAGTTAGTTGGTCTGCAGTTAGTTGGTCTGCAGTTAGTTGGTCTGCAGTTAGTTGGTCTGCAGTTAGTTGGCCTGCAGTTAGTTGGCCTGCAGTTAGTTGGCCTGCAGTTAGTTGGCCTGCAGTTAGTTGGTCTGCAGTTAGTTGGCCTGCAGTTAGTTGGCCTGCAGTTAGTTGGCCTGCAGTTAGTTGGCCTGCAGTTAGTTGGCCTGCAGTTAGTTGGCCTGCAGTTAGTTGGCCTGCAGTTAGTTGGTCTGCAGTTAGTTGGCCTGCAGTTAGTTGGTCTGCAGTTAGTTGGCCTGCAGTTAGTTGGCCTGCAGTTAGTTGGTCTGCAGTTAGTTGGCCTGCAGTTAGTTGGCCTGCAGTTAGTTGGTCTGCAGTTAGTTGGTTTGTGCACGGCAGCAGCTGCTTCACTCCGATGAGCTCCTGCATATAGTATTGTGTTTTATGGTTATGTCCTTAGCCTAAAGGATGTCTACAGATGTTTACTTTTCACTTTTTCAGGACAGTATAAGTTTACAACTACTCATGGCTTATGTGCAACCCAGAAATAATAGGAGTTAACATTTGGATTGTTTATATTAAATCAGGTGATTTGGGACTATGCTTTGCATGATATAGTGCCGATCTTCTTAGTTATACCTAGCCCTAGATTAATGGGATTTGTTATTGGAATTGACTATTATCTGTTTGTACAATTATTAGCCGATTGCTTGCTATTGCCGATTATATGTACTTATATATAAATGTTTAAGGTTTTGTCCTGTTATTGATATAAAGGGCCGATTTAACACCGGCTGAATGGCCAATAATCGCCCTGTTTCCGCGCGAGCCTTCAGGCTTGCCATAAACAGGAGTTAAGAAGCAGCAGTCTTAACTTAATTTATACGCCTCCTCTGAGGCTGCGGTCTGCAATCTGACCGATTGTGTACGATCGGGTTGATTGACACCCCATTATAGCTGCCAATTGGCCGCAAATCAGCAGGGGATGGCATTGCACAAGCTGTTGGCATTCAGCGATATCTGGCGGACATGATCCAGACATTGATAAATCGACCCATAGTCCTTAGCACTTTTAACTTTTTAAAATTGTTTTATTTTATTTTTAATAAATTGTGATTTGTACAAGATTCAACCTCTAAGTATATATTTGTTATTTTAAGAGTGGACTAGATCTTTTTTTCCCTACCCTTATAACTGGTTATTTTCCACTGCATATAGAATTTTAAGATATTTTTATGTTAGAATGAAGTCCAGTTTTACTTTATTGAGAGGCCCCTTGCCAAGGAGGAAAACACTTTGCATTGGAAAAGCTAACAAAGATAAATATCCCACCTTGGCAAAAATGGCAAAACCCTACTTATGCATCTCAGGCATCTCAACACCATCTGAACACCTCTTCTCTGCTGCAGGCAAAATAGCTGCAAAAAGAGAGCCAGCCTCAGCCAGGAGCATGTGGTAATGCTGACATTTTTGCACTTCAATGCAAAGTTTCTGAAAGAGTGAATAGCAGAATGTTATAAACAGTGATAATGTACTTCTTTCTAATTCTACCTCTTTTAAAAAAGTTTGTGGTTTTATTTTGGCTAATTATAAAAATGTGCTTAAAAATTGGACAAACAGTTGTGTTAATGTAAACTTTTAGTCTGAAGTTTTATATTTGTAACACTTAGTATGGGGATTTTATTTCAAATAGAGGAAAAAAACATTGTCTTTTTTGCTTTTTATCCGATTAGTCGATTAATTGAAACAATAATTGTTCGATTTATCGATTATGAAAATAATCATTAGTTGCAGCAATACATATATATATATATATATATATATATATATATATATATATATACATACATATATACACTTACACACACAATGTTTTCCAGGCACTCTCCGATTAATATATTTCTCATTTATTACTCAAAGTGAGGTTTCCGGGTGGTGCCCCTTCATAAGACAAAGAAAAACAATGCATAACTTACCCTTTTATATACCCCATCATGTAGTGTCAGGTCCCATCACAGATCGCCATCAGCAGTCTCAAAGCTCAACTGCACATGCACCGATACACATACGAAAATCTGAAGGGGCCATACAGCTAAAAACAAAATAGAAAAAGAGAGAAAGTTATGTGCGATAACGGTTATCCTAAACTGTCAAACCACACCAAATGAATGCCAAACTAAAGTCCAAATTACTTAAATGACTAAACATTAAATATGTAATTTCTGGTCCATAACGCATATGATAATGGGTATACCATTACAGTTGAATATCTTGCCATGCCTGAATTGCACTTTACCGATATATGATATATAAAAATACATTTCACACAGGTATCAAGCCCAAATTATTAACATATCGCTCCATTCAAAGTAAATATACAACTGTCCTGCTCTAGTCATTACTACCTTCATTCTGTTCTCATACGGCTAGATTTGGAGTTTGGCGGTAAAAGGGCTGTTAACGCTCCGCAGGTTTTTTTCTGGCCGCACCATAAATTTAACTCTGGTATCGAGAGTTCAAACAAATGCTGCGTTAGGCTCCAAAAAAGGAGCGTAGAGCATATTTAGCGCAAATGCAACTCTCGATACCAGAGTTGCTTACGGACGCGGCCGGCCTCAAAAACGTGCTCGTGCACGATTCTCCCATAGGAAACAATGGGGCTGTTTGAGCTGAAAAAAAACCTAACACCTGCAAAAAAGCAGCGTTCAGCTCCTAACGCAGCCCCATTGTTTCCTATGGGGAAACACTTCCTACGTCTGCACCTAACACTCTAACATGTACCCCGAGTCTAAACACCCCTAACCTTACACTTATTAACCCCTAATCTGCCGCCCCCGCTATCGCTGACCCCTGCATTACACTTTTAACCCCTAATCTGCCGCTCCGTAAACCGCCGCCACCTACGTTATACTTATGTACCCCTAATCTGCTGCCCCTAACCCCGCCGACCCCTATATTATATTTATTAACCCCTAACTTGCCCCCCACAACGTCGCCGCAAGCTACTTAAAATAATTAACCCCTAATCTTCCGACCGCAAATCGCCGCCACCTACGTTATCCCTATGTACCCCTAATCTGCTGCCCCTAACATCGCCGACCCCTATGTTATATTTATTAACCCCTAATCTGCCCCCCACAACGTCGCCGACACCTACCTACACTTATTAACCCCTAATCTGCCGAGCGGACCTGAGCGCTACTATAATAAAGTTATTAACCCCTAATCCGCCTCACTAACCCTATCATAAATAGTATTAACCCCTAATCTGCCCTCCCTAACATCGCCGACACCTACCTTCAATTATTAACCCCTAATCTGCCGACCGGAGCTCACCGCTATTCTAATAAATGTATTAACCCCTAAAGCTAAGTCTAACCCTAACACTAACACCCCCCTAAGTTAAATATAATTTTTATCTAACGAAATAAATTAACTCTTATTAAATAAATGATTCCTATTTAAAGCTAAATACTTACCTGTAAAATAAATCCTAATATAGCTACAATATAAATTACATTTATATTATAGCTATTTTAGGATTAATATTTATTTTACAGGTAACTTTGTATTTATTTTAACCAGGTACAATAGCTATTAAATAGTTAAGAACTATTTAATAGTTACCTAGTTAAAATAATTACAAATTTACCTGTAAAATAAATCCTAACCTAAGATATAATTAAACCTAACACTACCCTATCAATAAAATAATTAAATAAACTACCTACAATTACCTACAATTAACCTAACACTACACTATCAATAAATTAATTAAACACAATTGCTACAAATAAATACAATTAAATAAACTATCTAAAGTACAAAAAATAAAAAAGAACTAAGTTACAGAAAATAAAAAAATATTTACAAACATAAGAAAAATATTACAACAATTTTAAACTAATTACACCTACTCTAAGCCCCCTAATAAAATAACAAAGACCCCCAAAATAAAAAATTCCCTACCCTATTCTAAAATACAAATATTACAAGCTCTTTTACCTTACCAGCCCTGAACAGGGCCCTTTGCGGGGCATGCCCCAAGAATTTCAGCTCTTTTGCCTGTAAAAAAAAACATACAATACCCCCCCCCCAACATTACAACCCACCACCCACATACCCCTAATCTAACCCAAACCCCCTTAAATAAACCTAACACTAATCCCCTGAAGATCTTCCTACCTTGTCTTCACCATCCAGGTATCACCGATCCGTCCTGGCTCCAAGATCTTCATCCAACCCAAGCGGGGGTTGGCGATCCATAATCCGGTGCTCCAAAGTCTTCCTCCTATCCGGCAAGAAGAGGACATCCGGACCGGCAAACATCTTCTCCAAGCGGCATCTTCTATGTTCTTCCATCCGATGACGACCGGCTCCATCTTGAAGACCTCCAGCGCGGATCCATCCTCTTCTTCCGACGACTAGACGACGAATGACGGTTCCTTTAAGGGACGTCATCCAAGATGGCGTCCCTCGAATTCCGATTGGCTGATAGGATTCTATCAGCCAATCGGAATTAAGGTAGGAATATTCTGATTGGCTGATGGAATCAGCCAATCAGAATCAAGTTCAATCCGATTGGCTGATCCAATCAGCCAATCAGATTGAGCTCGCATTCTATTGGCTGTTCCGATCAGCCAATAGAATGCGAGCTCAATCTGATTGGCTGATTGGATCAGCCAATCGGATTGAACTTGATTCTGATTGGCTGATTCCATCAGCCAATCAGAATATTCCTACCTTAATTCCGATTGGCTGATAGAATCCTATCAGCCAATCGGAATTCGAGGGACGCCATCTTGGATGACGTCCCTTAAAGGAACCGTCATTCGTCGTCTAGTCGTCGGAAGAAGAGGATGGATCCGCGCTGGAGGTCTTCAAGATGGAGCCGGTCGTCATCGGATGGAAGAACATAGAAGATGCCGCTTGGAGAAGATGTTTGCCGGTCCGGATGTCCTCTTCTTGCCGGATAGGAGGAAGACTTTGGAGCACCGGATTATGGATCGCCAACCCCCGCTTGGGTTGGATGAAGATCTTGGAGCCAGGACGGATCGGTGATACCTGGATGGTGAAGACAAGGTAGGAAGATCTTCAGGGGATTAGTGTTAGGTTTATTTAAGGGGGTTTGGGTTAGATTAGGGGTATGTGGGTGGTGGGTTGTAATGTTGGGGGGGGGGGTATTGTATGTTTTTTTTTTACAGGCAAAAGAGCTGAAATTCTTGGGGCATGCCCCGCAAAGGGCCCTGTTCAGGGCTGGTAAGGTAAAAGAGCTTGTAATATTTGTATTTTAGAATAGGGTAGGGAATTTTTTATTTTGGGGGTCTTTGTTATTTTATTAGGGGGCTTAGAGTAGGTGTAATTAGTTTAAAATTGTTGTAATATTTTTCTTATGTTTGTAAATATTTTTTTATTTTCTGTAACTTAGTTCTTTTTTATTTTTTGTACTTTAGATAGTTTATTTAATTGTATTTATTTGTAGCAATTGTGTTTAATTAATTTATTGATAGTGTAGTGTTAGGTTAATTGTAGGTAATTGTAGGTATTTTATTTAATTATTTTATTGATAGGGTAGTGTTAGGTTTAATTATATCTTAGGTTAGGATTTATTTTACAGGTAAATTTGTAATTATTTTAACTAGGTAACTATTAAATAGTTCTTAACTATTTAATAGCTATTGTACCTGGTTAAAATAAATACAAAGTTACCTGTAAAATAAATATTAATCCTAAAATAGCTATAATATAAATGTAATTTATATTGTAGCTATATTAGGATTTATTTTACAGGTAAGTATTTAGCTTTAAATAGGAATCATTTATTTAATAAGAGTTAATTTATTTCGTTAGATAAAAATTATATTTAACTTAGGGGGGGTGTTAGTGTTAGGGTTAGACTTAGCTTTAGGGGTTAATACATTTATTAGAATAGCGGTGAGCTCCGGTCGGCAGATTAGGGGTTAATAATTGAAGGTAGGTGTCGGCGATGTTAGGGAGGGCAGATTAGGGGTTAATACTATTTATGATAGGGTTAGTGAGGCGGATTAGGGGTTAATAACTTTATTATAGTAGCGCTCAGGTCCGCTCGGCAGATTAGGGGTTAATAAGTGTAGGTAGGTGTCGGCGACGTTGTGGGGGGCAGATTAGGGGTTAATAAATATAACATAGGGGTCGGCAATGTTAGGGGCAGCAGATTAGGGGTACATAGGGATAACGTAGGTGGCGGCGATTTGCGGTCGGAAGATTAGGGGTTAATTATTTTAAGTAGCTTGCGGCGACGTTGTGGGGGGCAAGTTAGGGGTTAATAAATATAATATAGGGGTCGGCGGGGTTAGGGGCAGCAGATTAGGGGTACATAAGTATAACGTAGGTGGCGGTCAGCAGATTAGGGGTTAAAAATTTTAATCGAGTGGCGGCGATGTGGGGGGACCTCAGTTTAGGGGTACATAGGTAGTTTATGGGTGTTAGTGTACTTTAGGGTACAGTAGTTAAGAGCTTTATAAACCGGCGTTAGCCAGAAAGCTCTTAACTCCTGCTTTTTTCAGGCGGCTGGAATCTTGTCGTTAGAGCTCTAACGCTCACTGCAGAAACGACTCTAAATACCAGCGTTAGAAAGATCCCATTGAAAAGATAGGCTACGCAAATGGCGTAGGGGGATCTGCGGTATGGAAAAGTCGCGGCTGTAAAGTGAGCGTTAGACCCTTTAATCACTGACTCCAAATACCAGCGGGCGGCCAAAACCAGCGTTAGGAGCCTCTAACGCTGGTTTTGACGGCTACCGCCGAACTCTAAATCTAGGCCATAATATTTAGACAATCAACATGTAGGGACCAAAATTTTTAATTAATATTACTTAAGATATCACAAATTAAGCAATCTTATAATTCAACAATTTATCAAAACCTATTCTCAATAAAATATTGAAAATGATTGAAAATTATAAAAAGCATTGTAAATTAAGCCGGGAATTTAACCTTTTAGAGGTTAAAGTGCCCAATAAATAAATCCATTTGGTTTCTTGTTGCGGCAGTATATTAGCTCTATTACCACCCCTACTGAGAGGTGGAACATGGTCAATGATTATCGAAGCTCGGCAACAGAATGTTTGGCTAACATAAAATGTCTGGCCCCTGGGTGATTGCTCTCACCGGAACCTATGGTCACTCTTCTGGCTGCCCTATGATCGGTCATATGATTACGAAGGTCATCATTTGTTTTGCCAATTTAATATTTGCCACAACTGCAATGCAACATGTTCACAATGTATTTAGTTGTACATGTGACCCTATGCTTGATGGCATACTTTGTATTGTGCCAAGGGTGCACAAAATATTTTGATTATATTAAGCCATAACACGTTGTACATTCTGCACAATGATAACACCCCACTTTAGGGGTGCCCAACCATGTCTGGGTAGTATAACTGGTCCTAAAGTCTGGTCTCACCAAATAATCACGTAACGATCTTCCTTTCCTGTAGCCAATACTTGTATTAGAGAAATGTTAAAAATATCACTGGTCATAATATGCAACTTATGTAAACTCCCAGGTTCCTGACACTTCTCTGGGGTAGAAGTCACAAAGGTCAAGCGAATATAATCTTGGGCATCATTCTGTTGTTCGATCAGCGCTTCCCGTTAAAATCCCTCTCCCTAAATTTCTTCTGCCTCATATTCAATTGTTGTGTTTTATTCAGATCAGAAGTATTATTGCAGATAACCATCTTAAACTTCAAATGAGATATAGGGAGTGCTTTCTTGAGTGCCGGTGGATGACAAATATCTGTTACCAAGATAGAATTACGGTCAGTTTCTTTTTGATAGAGAGTAGTGCATAACTGGTTGTTATCCTTATAAATCCTGAGATACAGATATCAACCAGTTATCCTAAATAAGAGAAAAGTTCCCATGATCAAGACATTTGACAGATTGATTTTGGATGATATATTAAAAAAAATCTAAATCTCTTATAATAAGAATATGACTCACAATTTAACAAATAAGCAAAAGAAACGTATTAAAGAATGAGAAGAGAAAAATGATTTAGTTATAAAACCTGCTGATAAAAGTGATTTTAGACAAACAGAAAATACAAAGGAATGGTTGATACATTTCTAAATAACACAAATATAAGAAAATAACATGCAACCCCACTCATGCATATCAACTTTTTTTAAAACATGAGCTTGAAAAAGCAAAAAATAGGTATAATTAATGAGAAAGAATACACATTTCTATATTGTAAATATCCTAAAATAATGGTTCTATATGCATTACCTAAAATTCACAAATCCCTAATAGAACCTCCTATAATTTCTGTGATCAATTCCATCACTGCAAATTTGTCCTTATACATTGACAAATATTTACAAAAATATGTTATAGAACTTAATTCATATTTGAAAGATTCCACTAATTTACAGAGGCCTAGATTTGGAGTTTGGCGGTAGCCGTAAAAACCAGCGTTAGAGGCTCCTAACGCTGGTTTTAGGCTACCGCCGGTATTTGGAGTCATTCAAAAAAGGGTCTAACGCTCACTTTTCATCCGCGACTTTTCCATACCGCAGATCCCCTTACGTAAATTGCGTATCCTATCTTTTCAATGGGATATTTCTAACTCCGGTATTTAGAGTCGTGTCTGAAGTGAGCGTTAGAAATCTAACGACAAGACTCCAGCCGCAGAAAAAAGTCAGTAGTTAAGAGCTTTCTGGGCTAACGCCGGTTCATAAAGCTCTTAACTACTGTGCTCTAAAGTACACTAACACCCATAAACTACCTATGCACCCCTAAACTGAGGCCCCCCCCACATCGCCGACACTCGATTAAATTTTTGTAACCCCTAATCTGCCGACCGCCACCTACGTTACACTTATGTACGCCTAATCTGCTGCCCCTAACACCGCCGACCCCTATATTATATTTATTAACCCCTAACCTGCCCCCCACAATGTCGCAGCCAGCTACCTACAATAATTAACCCCTAATCTGCCGACCGCAAAGAGCCGCCACCTACATTATAGCTATGTACCCCTAATCTGCTGCCCCTAACACCGCCGACCCCTATATTATATTTATTAACCCCTAATCTGCCCCCCTCAACGTCGCCTCCACCTGCCTACACTTATTAACCCCTAATCTGCCGAGCGGACCGCACCGCTACTATAATAAAGTTATTAACCCCTAATCCGCCTCACTAACCCTATAATAAATAGTATTAACCCCTAATCTGCCCTCCCTAACATCACCGACACCTAACTTCAATTATTAACCCCTAATCTGCCGACTGGAGCTCACCGCTATTCTAATAAATGTATTAACCCCTAAAGCTAAGTCTAACCCTAACACTAACACCCCCCTAAATTAAATATAATTTTAATCTAACGAAATTAACTCTTATTAAATAAATTATTCCTATTTAAAGCTAAATACTTACCTGTAAAATAAATCCTAATATAGCTACAATATAAATTATACTTATATTATAGCTATTTTAGGATTAATATTTATTTTACAGGTAACTTTGTATTTATTTTAACCAGGTACAATAGCTATTAAATAGTTAAGAACTATTTAATAGCTAAAATAGTTAAAATAATTACAAATTTACCTGTAAAATAAATCCTAACCTAAATTACAATTAAACCTAACACTACACTATCAATAAATTAATTAAATAAAATACCTATAATTATCTACAATTAAACCTAACACTACACTATCAATAAATAAATTAAATACAATTCCTACAAATAAATACAATGAAATAAACTAACTAAAGTACAAAAAATAAAAAAGAACTAAGTTACAAAAAATAAAAAAATATTTACAAACATTAGAAAAATATTACAACAATTTTAAACTAATTACACCTACTCTAAGCCCCCTAATAAAATAACAAAGCCCCCCAAAATAAAAAAATGCCCTACCCTATTCTAAATTACTAAAGTTCAAAGCTCTTTTACCTTACCAGCCCTGAACAGGGCCCTTTGCGGGGCATGCCCCAAGAAGTTCAGCTGTTTTGCCTGTAAAAAAAACATACAATACCCCCCCCAACATTACAACCCACCACCCACATACCCCTAATCTAACCCAAACCCCCCTTAAATAAACCTAACACTAAGCCCCTGAAGATCTCCCTACCTTGAGTCGTCTTCACCCAGCCGAGCCAAATTCTTCATCCAAGCGGAGCAAGAAGAAGTCCTCCATCCGGTAGAAGTCTTCATCCAAGCGGGGCAGAAGAGGTCTTCCATCCGATTGAAGTCTTCATCCAAGAGGCATCTTCTATCGTCATCTATCCGGAGCGGAGCGGCAGCATCCTGAAGACCTCCGACGTGGAACATCCATCCTGGCCGACGACTGAACGACGAATGGCGGTTCCTTTAAATGACGTCATCCAAGATGGCGTCCCTCGAATTCCGATTGGCTGATAGGATTCTATCAGCCAATCGGAATTAAGGTAGGAATATTCTGATTGGCTGATGGAATCAGCCAATCAGAATCAAGTTCAATCCGATTGGATGATTGGTTAATACTATTTATTATAGGGTTAGTGAGGCGGATTAGGGGTTAATAACTTTATTATAATAGCGGTGCGGTCCGGTCGGCAGATTAGGGGTTAATAAGTGTAGGCAGGTGGAGGCGACGTTGTGGGGGGCAGATTAGGGGTTAATAAATATAATATAGGGGTCGGCGGTGTTAGGGGCAGCAGATTAGGGGTACATAGAGATAATGTAAGTAGCGGCGGTTTACGGAGCGGCAGATTAGGGGTTAAAAATAATATGCAGGGGTCAGCGATAGCGGGGGCGGCAGAATAGGGGTTAATAAGTGTAAGGTTAGGGGTGTTTAGACTCGGGGTACATGTTAGAGTGTTAGGTGCAGACGTAGGAAGTGTTTCCCCATAGCAAACAATGGGGCTGCGTTAGGAGCTGAACGCGGCTTTTTTGCAGGTGTTAGGTTTTTTTTCAGCTCAAACAGCCCCATTGTTTTCTATGGGGGAATCGTGCACGAGCACGTTTTTGAGGCTGGCTGCGTCCGTAAGCAACTCTGGTATCGAGAGTTGAAGTTGCGTTAAATATGCTCTACGCTCCTTTTTTGGAGCCTAACGCAGCCATTCTGTGGACTCTCAATACCAGAGTTATTTTAAAGGTGCGGCCAGAAAAAAGCCAGCGTTAGATACGCGAGTCGTTACCGACAAAACTCTAAATCTAGCCGCAAGAATCTTAGCAGATCTACAATGAAATAACGATTATTTAATAGTAACCTGTATTGAAACATCATTATATACTGTACATATATAGTGCACAATGATGTTTAGATGCAGTTAATTTATTCTTTGATGTGTTTTTCTAACACATAATTATTTCCTATATGAAGAATTATTTGATCAACAGCTTTGCAAAACAGCTATGGGGACATGTTTCACCCCAAGTTACACAAATCGGTTCATGGGGCGCTGGGAGGATTTATTTTAAATAGCACCATCTACAAAGATAATTTGCTATTATTTAAGAAATATATATGTGATCTATTCATTTAATTGAAGGGTACAGAAGATGATCTAAAAATAAGCCTAGAGGAAATTACTTGTAACAACCAGAATAATAAATGTATGGTTGAATACAGCAAAGAAAATAATCCATTATTTAGACTTAGAGAGAGAACTTCAAAATTTAGAAATAATATCCAGGATGTTTTTAAAACAGTCAATGCCAACAACTTCATCCATTCTACTTGTTGTCACCACACACTGTGGAAAAAATAACATTCCAAAAGGGACAATTTTTAAGAGTAAAGAAAAATTGCAAGAAGGATTTAGACTATGAAACTAACAGGCCCGGAGCTTGCATAAGGCAGGTTAGGTAGCCGCCTTAGCGCGCCCAAACAGGGGGTCACAAAGTTAGAGCGGCAATACACTATTTAAAAAAAATAATTAGTTGCTACAGAGAGATAGGAGCCGCCAGCACATCAGTCAAATAGAAACTGCAGACTGACGTGCTGGTGTGCTGTGACCCCTATCGCTCTGCAGCAACTAATATTATTATTTTTTTAAATCAATGTAATTGCCGCTGTTCTATCAGACCATTCTAACTTGCTAAAGTGTCAGGCGGCAGGCACGTCCACTAGGACACCGGGTGGTGGGCTGGCTCCGTGCAGAGATGCTGGTTTCTGGTATCTGGTTACTACAGTGAGTCACGAGTGAGTGCAACTGAAGACAGTGTGCAAGCAAAGGAGGAGCCCCCTTGGCGCAGCCGTGTGAGGGAATCTCTATTAGCAGTGCTCCAGGCTGTCATCCTGAGTCTGTGAGCTGCCATGGATGCAAATTGCGCCAGCTGGCCTTACAGTGAGTCTGTCTGTGCGAGTGAGACACACACTGAGACCGTGATAGGCAGCTTGAGTGAGGAGAACATAAGAGCAACTTGTCAGGTTCATAATTATTGAAAATGTTTGGAGCTAAATTTGCTTGATACCGCTTTTTGTTTCCAGCAAAGCACAGGAGTCAGTTACTTGTACACGGCAGTGTGAATGCAGAGCAGGCAGGAGCCGCCTAGGCGCTAAGCCATGTGGGAGAATTTGTATAGGTTCTGCCAGCTAAATACATTTATAGGGCCTGCAAGTCACTATATAGAAGAGAAAAAAAAATGAACAGACTTTACCAACCCCCTGTCCCTGAATTAATAAGACTGGCAGACATTTCCCAGTATGTGCTTTATTTGTGATGTTTTTTTGCTTCTATTCTCCCCAAACAGTGAAAAAGATAACTATAATGGAGGAGAACAAAACAATAGACTAATTCAGGGACAGGGGGTTGGTAAAGTCTGTTATTTTTTTCTTCTTCTGCTAAATTATCTGTTGATTATATAGTGGCTTGCAGGCTGTAAATGTATTTACTGGCAGTTATATGCAGGGTAATCTAAGCCGTCACTATAAAATACCTCTAAGTCTGACACTCTGTCTCAGTTTTCCAGCGCTGGAATCTGCAATGTTATTAGCTGCAGAACCCCATATTACGTCTTATATTATGTCTTTGTGTTAGTGTTTGTGTGTCTGTGATAGTGGGTGTCTGTTAGTGTCTCTCTTCTTTGTGTTGGTGTCAATATAAATATCTATATTGTCACGGATACCAGGCTACAAGGGTTAAACCTCCACCTCCTACTACATAGCCCCCTCCTGTTTCTCAGCTGATCTGGGCTTTTGAGAGCATACGCGATCTCCCAGACCATTGGTTTGCTTTGTTTTGTGGTTTGAACATATGTCAGGAAAGAGCTGATCTCTGACCGGGAAAACCTTCCTCGGCTGGCTGGGCTCCTGCAACTGCCGGTCAGCCACATCACCCCGGACACCCACCTAACCCCTCTCCGGCTGGCCAGCTCCTGGAACTGTCAGTCAGCCACATCACCCCGGACACCCGCTAACCTTTACCCCAGGTCGCTCCAGCGGCCCCTTGCCCCAGAGCTCCGCTCTTTTGTGGATTGGTAGCACCTAGGGAGGACCAGAGGTGGGGTGAATGCCGGATTGGAGCTCCCTTGGTACCCGGGGGTTTTGGACACCCCCACATTTATATCTTTACCAGGCTGTAACTCAGGTTATGTCGCTTTTTGGATTGTGGCATCTGGGGACAGAGAGCTTTCCAATGACACCCTGGAAGTGCTGTCACTATCCAGGGATCACCCAGAAACCCAGGTACTGTGGGACGCTATAGGACTGGAAATCCTATGGAGGCGCCGGACTGTCTGGAGGGGCGGGAATGACAGGAGATTCAGATTCATAAGACCCATTGTGTGTGTGTGTAACTTTTCCATACCGCAGATCCCCTTACGTCAATTGCGTATCCTATCTTTTCAACGGGATCTTTCTAACGCTGGTATTTAGAGTCTTGGCTGAAGTGAGCGTTAGAACTCTAACGACAAAACTCCAGCCGCAGAAAAAAGTCAGGAGTTAAGAGCTTTATGGGCTAACGCCGGTTCATAAAGCTCTTAACTACTGTGCTCTAAAATACACTAACACCCATAAACTACCTATGTACCCCTAAACCGAGGTCTCCCCACATCGCCGCCACTCTAATAAAATGTTTTAACCCCTAATCTGCCGACAGGACACCGCCGCAACCTACATTATCCCTATGTACCCCTAATCTGCTGCCCCTAACATCGCCAACACCTACATAATATTTATTAACCCCAATCTGCCCCCCCCAACGTCACCGCTACCTTACCTACACTTATTAACCCCTAATCTGCCGACCGGACCTTGCCGCTACTCTAATAAATGTATTAACCCCTAAAGCTAACTCTAACCCTAACCCTAACACCCCCCTATACACCCCCCTAAGTTAAATATAATTTAAATCTAACAAAATAAAATAAATCTTATTAAATAAATTAATCCTATTTAAAGCTAAATACTTACCTGTAAAATAAACCCTAATTTAGCTACAATATAACGAATAATTATATTGTAGCTATTTTAGGATTTAGTTTTATTTTACAGGCAACTTTGTATTTATTTTAACTCGGTACGATAGCTATTAAATAGTTAATAACTATTTAATAGCTACCTAGTTAAAATAAGTACAAAATTACCTGGAAAAAAAATCCTAACCTAAGTTACAATTAAACCTAACACTACACTATCAATAAATTAATTAACTAAACTACCTACAATTATCTACAATTAAATCAACTAAACTAAATTACAAAAAAAAACAAACACTAAATTACAAAAAATAAAAAAAGATTACAAGAATTTTAAACTAATTACACCTACTCTAAGCCCCCTAAAAAAATAACAAAGCCCCCCAAAATAAAAAAATGCCCTACCCTATTCTAAAATAAAAAGTTAACAGCTCTTTTACCTTACCAGCCCTTAAAAGGGCCTTTTGCGGGGGAAGGCCCCAAAGAAAACAGCTCTTTTGCATTTAAAAAAACCATACAATACCCCCCCAACATTACAACCCACCACCCACATACCCCTAATCTAACCCAAACCCCCCTTAAAAAACCTAACACTAAGCCCCTGAAGATCTCCCTACCTTATCTTCACCACGCCGGGTATCAACGATCCGTCCAGAAGAGGGTCCTTAGTCTTCATCCTATCCGGCAAGAAGAGGTCCAGAAGAGGGTCCGAAGTCTTCATCCTATCCGGCAAGAAGAGGACATCCGGACCGGTAGACATGTTCATCCAGGCAGCGTCTTCTATCTTTATCCAGCCGGCGCGGAGCGGGACCATCTTGAAGCAGCCGAAGCGGATCCATCCTCTTCTTCCGGCGACTCCCGACGAATGAAGGTTCCTTTAAGTGACGTCATCCAAGATGGCGTCCCTTGAATTCCGATTGACTGATAGGATTCTATCAGCCAATCGGAATTAAGGTAGGAAAAATCTGATTGGCTGATTAAATCAGCCAATCAAATTCAAGTTCAATCCGATTTGCTTATTGGATCAGCCAATCAGATTCAAGTTCAATCCAATTTGCTTATTGGATCAGCCAATCAGATTGAGCTTGCATTCTATTGGCTGATCGGAACAGCCAATAGAATGCGAGCACAATCTGATTGGCTGATTCAATCAGCCAATCAGATTTTTCCTACCTTAATTCCGATTGGCTGATAGAATCCTATCAGCCAATAGGAATTCGAGGGACGCCATCTTGGATGACGTCACTTAAAGGAACCTTCATTCGTCGGGAGTCGCCAGAAGAAGAGGATGGATCTGCGTCGGCTGCTTCAAGATGGTCCCACTCCACGCCGGATGGATGAAGATAGAAGACGCCGCCTGGATGAACATGTCTACCGTTCCGGATGTCCTCTTCTTGCCGGATAGGATGAAGACTTCGGACCCTCTTCTGGACCTCTTCTTGCCGGATAGGATGAAGACTTCGGACCCTCTTCTGGATGGATCGGTGATACCCGGCGTGGTGAAGATAAGGTAGGGAGATCTTCAGGGGCTTAGTGTTAGGTTTTTTAAGGGGGGTTTTGGTTAGATTAGGGGTATGTGGGTGGTGGGTTTTAATGTTGGGGGGGTATTGTATGTTTTTTTAAATGCAAAAGAGCTGTTTTCTTTGGGGCATGCCCCGCAAAAGGCCCTTTTAAGGGCTGGTAAGGTAAAAGAGCTGTTAACTTTTTATTTTAGAATAGGGTAGGGCATTTTATTATTTTGGGGGGCTTTGTAATTAGTTTAAAATTCTTGTAATCTTTTTTTAGTTTAAAATTCTTGTAATCTTTTTTTATTTTTTGTAATTTAGTGTTTGTTTTTTTTTGTAATTTAGTTTAGTTGATTTAATTGTAGATAATTGTAGATAGTTTAGTTAATTAATTTATTGATAGTGTAGTGTTAGGTTTAATTGTAACTTAGGTTAGGATTTATTTTCCAGGTAATTTTGTAATTATTTTAACTAGGTAGCTATTAAATAGTTCTTAACTATTTAATAGCTATTGTACCTAGTTAAAATAAATACAAAGTTGCCTTTAAAATAAAAATAAATCCTAAAATAGCTACAATATAATTATTCGTTATATTCTAGCTATATTAGGGTTTATTTTACAGGTAAGTATTTAGCTTTAAATAGGATTAATTTATTTAATAAGATTTATTTTATTTTGTTAGATTTAAATTAAATTTAATTTAGGGGGGTGTTAGTGTTAGGGTTAGACTTAGCTTTAGGGGTTAATACATTTATTAGAGTAGCGGCGAGGTCCGGTCGGCAGATTAGGGGTTAATACTTGAAGTTAGGTGTCAGCGATTTTAGGGAGGGCAGATTAGGGGTTTATACTATTTATTATAGGGTTTTTGAGTCGGGAGTGAGGCGGTTTAGGGGTTAATACATTTATTATAGTGGCGGCGAGGTCCGGTCGGCAGATTAGGGGTTAATAAGGGTAGTTAGGTAGCGGCGACGTTGGGGGGGGGTAGATTAGGGGGTTAATAAATATAATATAGGGGTCGGCGTTGTTAGGGGCAGCAGATTAGGGGTACATAGCTATAATGTAGGTTGCGGCGGTGTATGGAGCAGCAGATTAGGGGTTAATAATAATATGCAGGGGTTAGCGATAGCGGGGACGGCAGATTAGGGGTTAATAAGTGTAAGGTTAGGGGTGTTTAGACTCTGGGTTCATGTTAGGGTGTTAGGTGCAGACTTAGGAAGTGTTTCCCCATAGGAAACAATGGGGCTGCGTTAGGAGCAGAACGCTGCTTTTTTGCATGTGTTAGGTTTTTTTTCAGCTCAAACTGCCCTATTGTTTCCTATGGGGGAATCGTGCACGAGCACGTTTTTGAAGCTGGCCGCGTCCGTAAGCAACGCTGGTATTTAGAGTTGCAGTGGCGGTAAATTATGCTCTACGCTCCCTTTTTGGAGCCTAACGCAGCCCTTCAGAGAACTCTAAATACCAGCGTTTTTTAAAAGGTGCGGGGGGAAAAAAACACGCGTAGCTAATGCACCCCTTCTAACGCAAAACTCTAAATCTAGGTGAATATATAGTTTATCTCTGTGATATACCCAATGGTAAAAAGAATGTGTTTTGATGGTATCCTACTCACATGAGATGGAGCTATAGTAAGCTCATTCACTGCACACACCTGCTTTTATACTGTCAGGAAAACAGTCTTCCAAGGGCTTCAAGATAAACAATTTATTAAAATATACGTATAAAATACAGTAAAGCATCCAATACACCAACATACATATGCGTGATCAGAGTCCTTTCTAGGAACAGTCAATATTAACTGTGAGTGATTTACCCCTAATGAGTACAGGGCAGCGTTCACACCGCTCTCGGTCACCGCTTCCAATACCTGCAGGGTTTACACTCCTTTTCTGATGTAGTTGGGTATAGCTGGATAAGTCCCTGGAGGGAGATAAAATCCGAAGTACGTTTCACCGTTAACCAACGACTTTTTCAAGAAGAATCCATTTTTCAAGGAAGAAGGCTATTTTTTACAAATCACTAAACCGCAGGCATCATCTAGTCTAAAATAATTAACACAATTAGGTGCATGGATAAAACCTTAATATATTTCATTTGGGGGTCAGTATATTGGAGAAACAGAATGCACAAGGGAAAATATTCTGTCAATTGAAAACTCTGATGATGATAGAAACCTTGAATAACCTGTACATAAAAATTTTAGAACATGCAACAATAGTAATTTAAAAATGTTTAAATCACTGCTATAGAAAAAAATGATGAAGCACAAAAGAGGGTGGTAACCAGAAAGGGAAATTGCTACAAAATTAGGCAAAATTGATATTTGAACTAAAGACTGCACCCTAAGGAATTAAACCTAGACTTTCATCTTAATTGTTGCTTTTTTTTAAATAAAGAGTTTCTTATAAATGGTTTTATGTAAAATATTCCCTAACCTTTCAAGCAGTTACCCTTAAATATATGCCTTGATATGTTAACAAAATAATGCAAAAATATTTTTGAAGATAAATTAATGTCCATGTAGATATTTTATATATAATTAAAATTTTCTATTTATCTAGTATCCGGTATGATTTCCTTATAGGCATATGTTACAGAACAAGAAGTATCATTTTGAAAGAGAAAAATATAAATATAGCGTCTACAGGTGACGTATAATATTTTTAATATATATATTTTTTGCTTCCATAACCTATAATGCTATAGGTTAACAATCCATGTATATTCCATAATATTGATGAAAATGGCTGAAAAAACATTTCCTGGTAAATACAGATTTAAGACCTCAAGGTGCAAAAATAACAAAAATGTTTTAAAACACCAATTTTTTGGTTGGAGAATGTGGATATAAATATGAGCTATTCCTGAGCAGTATTAGGGGTCAATTTATTATTGGTCTGTCCGACATGATCCGCTCAGGGGATCATTCATGTCCGACAGACATCGATGAATGCCGACAGCATACGCTGTCGGCATTTATCACTGCTACTGCTTGTGCAATGCCGCCCCCTGCAGATTCGCGGCTAATTGGCCGCTAGCAGGGGGTGTCAATCAGGCCGATCGTATGAGATTGGGGGGATTGATGTCCACAGCCTCAGAGCAGGCGGACCAGTTAAGGAGCAGCGGTCTTAAGACCGCTGCTTTATAACTGCTGTTTCCAGCGAGCCTGAAGGTCCTTGATAAATCGGCCCCTTAGACTTGGCAAAGGCTGCAGGTGGAGGCTAAAACGTATAGTCCAGTTACTGTTCTCTGATCTTTTCTTCCTAAGAGTGTCCCTCATGACTGACCGAAGGAAGGTGAACGGCTCCACATGCACTGTGATGAGTGTGTAATGATACATATGGGCCAGCGGATGAACAGATCTGCTGCTCATATGTAGCGAAGGCGGGCAGATAGCTTCGCAAGTTGAGAAGCTGTCCGCCCGCCTCTTAGTACATGGAGCCCTATAACTTCAGTAGCTTACCACTTTTACAGACATCACCAATCCAAGACATCAGAGGTAAAATGTTATGGAATACAAAAGGTTTCATTGGGATTGAGAGGAGGTGTTCTTGAAAATGTTTTATTAAGAGCTGAGACTATATGGATATACTTGATGGATACAGTGTATCCAAAAAGTCTAAACAAACAAAACAATTATTTAATATTCCTTTAGACATCTCCAACCACATATTAATTCAAGGCAGGAAGATATATGAGCTGTCATTGTTAAAAAAATTGAATGACACAAAGGTTAACGCACAGAAGCTAAAAGATATGCTATAATATTATTTAGGACAATAAACAAGATATGTGCAACCCCAAAATTTCTCATAAGTTGAAAATTATAAAGATGTCTGTAAGTTTTTTTAGCACACATAATTAATATATTCATATTCATATATTCACATATATATTTTGCTCTACGCTCACTTTTTTGCGGTAAAACGCCGGATTTGTAAAAACCCGTAATACCAGTGCTGTCTGTAAGTGAGCGGTGAGCATAAACTGCGTGTTAGCACCGGACCCCTGTTAACGCAAAACTCGTAATCTAGGCGTAATTAAATTAACCCCTTCCTGCCAGGAGTTATTTATCTACATAGGAACAAAGTTGTGATGTAAACAAATAAGTAAAAATAGAAATCACAAGATTCTTTATGTAATCGCATGATTTTAATGATGGGATCCCATTTAGGAAGCAGCTATGGCTTTAAAACAGCCAAACAGCTAGGACGTTCCATGCCGTCCTAACGGAGCATAAGCACAGAGCAGTTAGGACGGCATGTAACGTCCTAAAGGCGGGAAGGGTATAATATATACATTTTAATGAAAGTATTTACAATATGGGAATGCCAATGCTATTCTCTATTACTGAATTAACAAATCAATTTGGTTCCCAAATGATCAAAATAACAGCCTGACAAATGCAATAAACTGAAAATAATAGTACCCGCTTGGCTGATCAATACTTTCCAATGATGTCAGTGTGATGCTCCTGGGGACAGGATGGCCTTGATTTGACACTGATTCGTCTAGGAGTTAACGCTACATATACTCTTAGATGCCGGAGCGTTACCTTTTGAGAAATCAGTGATTAAAATGGCGAAGCATGTTAATGGAGGGGGGAAAATGATATACTACTCATCTTAACACTTTTTTTTTATAATTTTTTATTGGGGTTGTCAGAAATAATAACAGTTAACAACCAGTATACAGAAATGAAAATACAATATCATCCATTAAGTTTAACATGGTAAGGCTACAGCATACATGGGAATTCATTTTCCGTTCAGTTCTAAGAATTGTTGTACAGGGGAGCATAAGAGAAAACAAGAGGAAGTATACTGGATATAAGGAATTGGAACCTCTTTTTAAATATTTATTACTTCTTCTAACTACTCGCAGGGACACTGATAGACCCTATTGGATATGGATTACACAAAGAGGATTAAAATGATCAATACGGTAGCTTTTGGACCTTGAGAGAGAGAATATAGACACTAAACTAGCATGACAATATGCGCTGAGACAAAAGCAACATAGCTGAAACTCCCAAACACTTAAATCATAGTATTGCTAATAAGAGACTGTTATCGGAATAGTGGGGTTGCAAATTACAAGCGAGCCTACTTGAACTTTATCTGGGGTCATTGCTCAGACTGGCTGGGACTCCTATGAGCAAGGTCTCTGTTGCTGGAGAAGAAGGGCTAGGGAAGTAGACCCGTTTGAGATAGATTAGGACCTTTTCTCAGACTTAGTAGGGACAAGTTTCTGTAACGAGGGATGGGAAAACTGTTCTATGGTAATGTCTATGGGGGTCCATATAAAAGAGTAATCTGATAAGTAAATGAGGATACTGAATCTGAACCCTTATCTGTCAGGGGAGAGAATAACATACAGAGTATATCAGGAGTATATATTAGTGCCGGTGTGGAGTAGAATACCAACGTGCTTGACAGCTCTTCTGGTTCTACTATTTGAACCAAGTGTTGGTTGCTTGCTGCAAGTGTACTAGTTTATGAGGAGGATACTGTAGGAATTATGAGTCTCCATGTTGTTGGGGGGGGTCCTTGGTAGGAGGGTGTATATAAAGACCCTAGAGGCTAATCTGTGTAAACATACAAATATATGTTTATACAGTGGTAAAGACTAGACATTACTGCAAATACAAAAAAAGGGGAACATTCGGACTCAAAATCCTTTCTTAACATGGAAGTACATAAAATAGAAGTACAAAGGTATAACAGATCTTCAAACTTAACACACCAATGGGTCTATATTATTTAAACTTTTCCTCTCTAAAGGTTCTAGGTTCCTACCTCTCCTCTAGCCTATGCCACTAGCGAAAAACAAAAAAGACAGGGCCCCTTAATGCACACCATTCGCAACCAAAAGCCTGATGGTTTAAAAGGTGAAGTTTCTTCATTAGGGCATGGAGGAACATGCTGTTCATCATTATAAAGGTTAACAGTAGCTGATGAATCGGGTCTTTAGGTATATGTGATGTTTGGGTAAAGTTCAAACAGATCTCGATAACGGACTCTCCTTGTGCTCCAGTTCCTTGACACGTAGCGCTCCCTTGTCGATCGGCCGCATCTTCAGGGGGCTCCATTTCAGGTTCACTCTTATAGGAATGTTGGAACTAGGCTGCAGGAATGATGTAGGATCTAAATAGGTATCGTTTGATAGTGCCTTTCCATCTTCCTTATGGTAGCGGATCTGATTTAGCGATTTCATCCGGATTGGCAACAAGACCTCCTTCATATTTCAGATCTCTTGTGTCCTGTAGCTTTGGTAAAGTCAGGGGTTGACATATTAGCTCTAGAAGTGCAATGACGTCAGGCTCCATTATTAGTGAGGCTTATATTCTCCAGATCCTTGTTCTCCGTGTTGGTCACTTTTCTGCTGTATGGGAGTACAGCAAAAGTGGTGAAGCGTGTCAATATCAGCAGATTAAAACTGCTTTACCCAGCATGGTGTCTAGCTGGGGGAAGGGGAGTTGGAAAAGTGACATAGGCCGCCGCCAACAGTCTTGTTCGTTTCGCGACTTCTGTAATCTGTATCTCACTAATAGAGGTATCAGTTGGCTCCGGAGCTTCTTCTCAAGATATAGTATACATTTCATTAGTAGATGAGATGTTAGCAATGGGATTATCATCAGATCATTTAAGATGAAGTCCGAGCTACTGAAATCCGTGACTGAACATGGCCGTGGTGTAGACACGCCCCCTAGTCTTAACCCTTTTAATTGCAAAATGTTTCTATGACCATTGTAGATTCTAACAAGGGCATGGGTTACTGAATTTGTTCATAACGCTAATCCCAGTTTATTTATATCCCGAATGTGAGAGTGGGGAGGATAATTTCAAATACTGGGTAGATACATTCCGGCAGTTATAGGCAGCCATGATTTGAAAACACAGGATTTGGGTTATAGATAGATGGATGTTTAAGGTTTTAACAACATACAATAATTTGAGAACTACATAAAAGAATCCTAAAACAGCAAAATTTAAACATTAGAACAATGTGCTGACGAGAACGTATTTAACCAAAAATGTTGGCAGTGTGCCTGGAAGTAATTAAGAAAATAAACTATGTATCTAGTGAAAGGCTTTACGAGTATATTAGCTTGAAACAAGCCCTGACTCTCACAGAATTCAAAGTGTATATTGTAAATGATATTAGAAACACAGACAAATATTAGTTGAAGCGTTATCTCCTCACAAAACATACCAACAATTATATGCATACTAATAATACATATTACTATTTCTGAATACACTTACCCAATTGAGACACCCAATGTACAATACAAGCACACTATAAGATAACTCTTAGCCAAATAAGGTGACAGTTATTAAAGGCTGATTCAAATGTAATCTCTTCAGAAAGAGTTATATACATATACTGTATATGGTATATATATATATATATATATATATATATATATATATATATATATATATATATATATATATATTGTATAAATAAGAAATAAGAAAAATGAAAAGGTGGGTTAATCCAGCAACAACTATTAATACACCTCTAGTAAATAATTGAAAAGCTGTGTAAAAAAGCCTCAAGGAGCCACCAGATCTGAATCAAAGAAATACAATGTATTAAAGAATAAACAATCAGAAATTCAAACATATATAGGTTAAATCACCAACAATAATGAGTAATCCTAAAAAACTAAGGAGATAATGGCCATATATGATATACCGGTATATATAGACTATATAACATAAGCTCAGCACCTAGTATCTAAGCAAGAAAATATAAGCACAGAATACTGCACACTGTGATCACAGATAAGCAGATCTAATAACGCTTAAGCAAAAGTCCAGCTTAAATAGCATCTCCCAGGAAAAGCAATAACATGTATTCACTCCAAGTCTCTTGTTAGAGAAACATAGCAGGATTATTAGCGATTATCAAGCAGGTTGTGAGTAATGTGATCCAAAGCAGAGCCAGCCAGAAGTATAGGTAAGCACAGTCATTTGTGAAAAATATATGAAACAGAAGCATTGGTATCGGACTCCCACTTTGTGCTTAGTTCACCGGATTAAGAAAGTTTATTAAATATGATATAGGTAAATGAATTAAAGAATTTGCTTTGCTTTATAAATTATATTTGAGCATACATGAGTATATTGAGTAATCCGTTTTGAGTATATTTCACCTGAGTTAAAAATAATAACCCTATAAAAAGCTGCTTATGTGCAACGATGATTATGACGCTTGAGAAAGCCCAATGCTGATTGAGGGTGAAACGCGCGTAGCGTGAAGAGCACGCTTCTGTGAAGTCGGAGGCGTGGGACGCTAACTTTGGATGATTCTGGCCTGTGTTTGTCGGTGCACAAGTTTGGAGCGGATCGCATAGCAGTAATATCAGGAGACGGAGGGGCAGCTCTGACCGTATACTCTGGAGAGGATCACTTATACTGCGGTGTGGTGAGCTGTAGGCTGTTCAGCCTTGAATAACCCGGTCTCCCTTGCTTTGCTCTGCTTTAACATGAGACGCTGTGCTGAATTTCTCTGCTATAATTACTGGCTTGTATATGCATAATTAACACGCAGTGCTTGTACACCTGCTATTCTCTCGACAAACGGACTATTCTACATAAGCTAATGTTTCATATATTCACAAATGACTGTGCTTACCTATACTTCTGGCTGGCTCTGCTTTGGATTACATTATTCACAACCTGCTTGCTAATCGCTAATAATCCTGCTATGTTTCTCTAACAAGAGACTTGGAGCGAATACATGTTATTGCTTTTCCTGGGAGATGCTATTTAAGCTGGGCTTTTGCTTAAGCTTTATTAAATCTGCTTATCTGTGATCACAGTGTGAAGTATTCTGTGCTTATATTATCTTGCTTAGATACTAGGTGCTGAGCTTATGTTATATAGTCTATATATACCGGTATATTATATATGGCCATTATCTCCTTAGTTTTTTAGGATTACTCATTATTGTTGGTGATTTAACCTATATATGTTTGAATTTCTGATTGTTTATTCTTTAATAAATTGTATTTCTTTGATTCAGATCCGGTGGCTCCTTGTGGCTTTTTTACACAGCTTTTCAATTATTTACTAGAGGTGTATTAATAGTTGGTGCTGGATTAACCCACCTTTTCATTTTTCTTATTTATACAATACTATTTTTGTGGGTTCCGTGCACTGGTTTACCTGCCTGTATATTTATGTGTCAGGTGATCCATCACTATACACTTAATATCCTCTTATGAGCGAGTACTTATATATATATATATATATATAGTAAATATATTGACTCAATACATGTCACCTCCCACTTTCCTCTCATTTCCCAATTAAAAGAATTAGTAATTTTTTTCACATTGAACTTATGAACAAAATCAGTGCACAAAAGTCACAAAACAGTTGAAGTCACAAAACAGTTGATGTTGAACTATGTACAAACTTTAAATAGTAGTCTTATAAATGAATATAGCATATCTCATCTGACTCAGACTGATAAACCAGTTACCCAGAGACCACGCTATACATGATCCTACAATTTATTGATTGGTATATATTTTCACATAATCATATTTGTCTTTTTAAATTTCACACACTTTTTAAAAATGTTTAAATTAATTAAAGTTATGTTTTATTGGAAGTGATACCACACACCTAGAGAATAGGTGATCGTTCAGTTGGGAAACAGATGTGCTATACTTTGTGCATGCTCTCAGTCAGATTCTGACTTTCTCCAAGAAAGGTTGAAGCGATCACCTGGGGTTGCCGTTTCCCTTGTTCAGAGAATTGCCTAGTATTTCGTGGCTGGACTGACCTTGTTAGGTGGGATCAGACTGATATGCTTCAGAAACGTTATCCCCTGTGAGTAACACCGTTAGGCTAAAAGAAGTTACTCCCAGGTGGTAACAGGGCCATAGAACAAGCCACTGAGCTGCTGTTCGTTCCTGGCAGACTGCTTCTCTTTCTGTATGCATTAATAAATAAGAGATTGGAGTTCATCTCCACCTGACCAATATGATTGTTACAGCTGGAATTTATAGAGCAGATTTGAATTACTCGGATATCCGCATATTTCCTCCTGAGGAAGTCTGTGTGGTTGGTGGACAAAATGCGTAGAGGACTGTTGACCCACACAAGCCATCATATCCCCTAAAATGGGCCTTCAGAAAGTACTTGGCTCCCTATTGCGGGGTCAACTGAGCAGTTACATCTGAGCCGGTGTCAAACCATCTATCTGTATAGTGGCAGACAAATGGACGGTTAACAACTAGTGTGCGGACATCACAATACATGCAATGCTTTTAATCACTGACATTAAGTAAGTGCATTTCGTATAGCACTTGCTGGATATGTTAATAAATATATCTGAGTTAGAGTTGCACTCCATTCTGTGTTTTGTAGATTAAAGTTTTACTTTAAATTAAAAATCTATCCAGTTTAACCTCTTGAAGGTTGGTGAAGGCCCCACACTACCTTTTTAATGTTGTTTTGCATGGGATTATAAACTATACAACCGAACATCTGATAAGAATTTTCTGGCCTTGAAAAAAAATTCTTACAAATTTTGCAAATCTACATGACCCTGGTAGAATTATTTTGAAGCTAAAGCACTTCTGCATGGGTTACTGAAAATCAAGGAACATCTCTTTAATGTGACATTGGGGGGGGGGGGATACAGTTTCCCAAATCAACACAAGACCAAATACTAGTAATATGCTAAACCACATCTGTTTGGCAGAAAAGTGAAAAATGAAGCAAAAGCTAAAGAAGGGATCTACATTTATTAGGGAGAGGTTGACATACACCTATTGGCTGTTCAAATAAACCCAAGTGAACCACCCAGTAGAATGATAATACAAATTCTCAAAAACTCACCAACATGGGGAGAAATCATCAGATTATTTTAGGTGTTTCACTTACATAAAACTTTTTTTTTTATTTTTTATTAAACTCCTCTTAATGAGATTCACAGACCCCAAGGTAAAAATGCTTTTAAAACTATCCTTGAGCTGAGGAGCTAATATTTACAAGGCATCTTACAGAATCTCACCAGACCAGAGAGCTTTATTTAATTGGGCCCTCAGGCCCTGATGATCAAAATATCTACAATGTGGCAATATATTTAAAAGGATTGCAGGATTGAGAAAAATGCAAAGAGGCGTTTTACTATACATCTCAGTGGGTAGTGATGCTTGCGTTATAATCAAAGCAGGATTGCCACCTACATTGAATGTGTAATGTAAATGATCCCTTTGCACAATATTGTATGGCAATATAATTTACGTGTCAACTGATACTTAACCCCTTTTGTTACAATACTAGGACATAAATAATACACCTATATAGCTAGGGGATTGTGGGTATATTTTACACATGTATACAATGTTTTATTTATACATATTTTATTGTATAATGCTATAATACTGTATGTATTGTAATTTTTGTTGTGTTTTTTAAATTAATATTTCATAGAAGACAGTAGCTGTGACTTTCTAGTTTTATTTCTTTATTTCCGATATAAGTTCTCACTATTCTGATAGTGTTTTACTTATAATATTACAATCTAAATTGAAAGTATAGGTTAAGATAGAGCAATGTCAGTCACATTAACCCTTCTCTGGTAAATGTGATTTACAATGTACTTGTAATAATAAGTCTCGAGCTAAAGTTAGCACAGTTCAGTGAAGTTGGGTATCGCACCACTTGTAATCTGGCCCATAGTTGAAAAGTCTCTTGCAATAATTGCAGACAGAGAATTTCTCTATTCTGGCTTCATGTAAGCACCAATAATTCCACTGATAGGATTTGGTCCAGTGTATATTCAGTTTCAGTGCGGATTAGCAATGATTAATCAAAGCTACAGAACAGTTTCCAACTACAAAAATAATTTGAGGTGAAAAAAGCCTCCTAATGATGAAAGAAAAAGCATATCAAGACTTCACAAGTTGTGAACTATGATGAAATGTCAACAATAACTTAGATGTTTGTACATGCTCTCATTAAAGACCTCAGATATTTAGATAAAGTCACAATCACTCAAGTACAATTCACAGACGTATCCCACCTTGGTGACTGTTGTTCCATAGAATTTAAATGATATTGTTTCATGTATTGACCAAACTGAATGTTTCTATAGTGACTGCACCTTCTTCTGGGAGTTGGTTAAAAAGAACTATATTACATACTGTTCAACTATGTTAGTGATCATTGTGACCAGAAACACAAAATATAAAGGATCTACACACAAAGACTAATTCATTAGGAGGAACTGGAGCATCTCTAGTATATGTAGATCAGATTTATCGGTTGACAGATGTATTTTGCTTGGAGCACTGGCTACCTTCTGAAAAATTGAAATGATTATTTATGGGATAACTAGAAATCCAAGGCATTTCTCCAAACTTTATATATACAGAAAGAGAAGAAATATGCCAGGAACTAACAACAACTCAGTGGAATTTGCTATAGCCCGGTTATCACCTGAGAGTAGCTTCTTTTAGCCAAATTGTGCTTTTTACAGTGGAGAACTTTCCTGAAGTATATTAGCCTGATCCCACCTGGTCAATTCTCCTCTGAACAAGGAAAATGGCAACCCCATACAACAGTTTCGGCCTCCTTTGGGACTCGTCAGTGAGGTGCAGCCATATTCCTCTACACTCATTGGGCAAGGAGCCCACGTCTGGTTTTCTCCCATAAACCACAGGGAGATTTCCCCCAGGGTCATAATACAAATACATACAGAAAGATCGTCTGACCGAAGCGATCATCTGGTTTGCCGTTTCCCTTGTGGACTGACCTTGTTAGGTGGAATCAGACTGATACACTTCAGGAAAGTTTTCCTCTATGAGAAGCACAATTGAGCTAAAAGAAGCTGCTCCCATGTGTGTAACCAAACACAAGAACAAGCAAAAAAAAAAAAGTATTGGTGCACATCCAACCACTTAAGTCCACTCTTTCATGGCATATTTGTATATGCTTCTGTCTGCCAAATATACTTACATAGCTTCTAATAAGATTGGGATAAACATCTCGCAATAATATTGGCTTATAATTATGCTGCAAACATTTTTTTGCCTGTAAAAAATGCCTTTAAATGAAATGGGATCTTAGTCACACAATATGATCATATTCTGCTAAGCCCGTCACCACTTACAAGGTGTCCCATAGTAGACTGGTCCTAACACTAACCAGTTTCCATACTGCAGTAAGTCATGTCTACACAGTGTGAAGCTTTCTAGCTTACAAGCTATTGAGCAGTTCATTCCTGGCAGACTGATTCTCTTTTTGTATGGATTTCTCCAAACTTTGCATTTAATAAGGAAGCAATTCCAGCAGATAACAGTGGATATAACTGAATTTTGATAACTTTGGTTTGCCAACAAAACATATTTTAATTCAGTTTACATGTCACTTAGCCGTGTTTTTTAAGATATATGTTAAGAATATAGTAATGATCTATAAATAATCTGAAGTATTGTTTTCCTTTGATATGACAGACCAAAACATCCAGTTTATGTTAGTACTAGTCTATCACTTTTCTTAATGATGAAGTGTCTAATAGAACCCCATTATTTCTGCAAACCTCCATTGCCTGCCTTGAACAAGCGTGCAAGTATTTCTCCAGATACATTTATGAGACTTAAGTTTTGCTGTACCTAATAGAGGATACTTGAATATCAACCTTCTTCACATGCAGATTGTAAATTTTATGTTAATGGGGAAACATTGTCATGAATTTTTAATATTCAAAGCACTGTCCTTATTCAGCCATATCAGTCTTGCAGCTTTTTAGTGGTGAGAATGTCAATTCTGAGAAATCTAGTAATTTTTAACCTTAATTGCATAATTTGAAGTGTTTCTATACCAAAACAAATATTTGTTTTAGCAAACGCACAGTCTATGTTGTGTTAACATACTTTAAATTCAGCCCCCCCCCCTCCACTGAGATCACAGATGAGTGATGCTGTGGGCAGACTTTTGCTGAAGCTGAGACCCCTATTCTTTCCTATGGGAGACACATCGCCCTTTGTTGTAACAGAAAGGTTCAACCCAATTTTTGGGAATTTTTCACCAGAACCCTGGACTGCAAGACTGGCAAAGCAAAAAGGCAATTTCTTGTGGGTCTGACGATGTTTTGAATATTAAGGCATCACCGAGCAGCTTAGTATCCTAACTTCTGCAGTAAAACTCTCAGTACAACATACATAAATAATAGACCTGTAGCTACTTATAGATCAATTTATCAATCCATGGCGGACAGGGGCTTACATATTGGCCCTTGTCCGCCCGACCTCTCCTCTGGTGGGCAGCAATTCGCTGCCCGCATTTAACATTGCCCACACGCGCTCCTTTGTGATCACGTACAACCCCGCCCTGTGCCCGAGCATAGCCAATCATGCTCAGGCAGGAGCTGTCAATCTTCCAGGTTGGAAAAGACTGGGGAGATTGAAATTCTCCACCTAAGAAAAAGAGAACAAGGTAGGGAAGCTGATGACCGCTGCTTGATAAAAAGTGACTGCAGGTTCGCTTGATAAATCTAGCGCTTTGCATCTCTTACTGTTTAGAGAAGGATCCTGCACAAAGAAAATAAAGTGCACATAATGCACACACTTATGTAGGCTGAAGACCAACTCAAATATAACTTGCAAAGAAAAAACAAATATTATAAGCCAGTAGAGACCTGACAAAGATACAGCTGAATTAGGACTGGAGCTCAGGTAAATGGTGGGATATAGGGGGACATATAGCTTAGTTTATCCAGATATACTGATGAAATTATTTAAAGGGACATTATTCAGATAGAGAATACGATTTTACATTTTTTTCCAATTTAATTCTATTATCAAATTTGCTTAATTTTCATGCTATTCTTTGTTAAAAAAATATATCTAGGTAGATAGCGTGCACATGCCTGAAGCACTACATGACAGGAAATAGTGCTGCCATCTAGTGTTCTTGCTAATGTATAACATTATTATACAACTGCTGCCATCTAGTGTTCTTGCTAATGTATAACATTATTATAAAACTGCTGCGATCTAGTGTTCTTGCTAATGTATAACATTGTTATACAACTGCTGCCATCTAGTGTTCTTGCTAATGTATAACATTATTATAAAACTGCTGCCATCTAGTGTTCTTGCTAATGTATAACATTGTTGCAAAACTGCTGCCATATTGTGCTGTAGTCACGTGCACACTCCTAAATTTACATCCCTGCTTCTCAATAATAGAAAACAAGAAAACATAGAAAATTAGATAAAGGAAGTAAATTGGAAAGTTGCTTAAAAATCTATCCTCTATCTGAATCATGAAAGAAACATTTTGCGTTTTATATCCCTTTAATGCTACCTTGCAAACTCTTGGCTGTCCATACTAGGTAAAGGAGTATAGACACAAAATTTATGAGTAGTTAAAGGGACATTCCGGTCAAAATATAAATGCACATAGATGAATTACATCTTTGAATAGAAACACATTGGCAATATACATGTATTAGTAAAAATGCTTCTAGTAAAAGTTATCATTGTTTCAGTATTAGCATTTTTCTATGCACGTGCATGTGAAGCATAGCTAGATATTCTCAGTGCACCAGCATTTTAAATACTGCAGCTGCTCAGAGCCCAGTGGGGCTTGTAATCATGTCAGCAAATAATAAATTGAGTCATTACTAGATGTTATAAGCACACTAGGCTCTCTGAGCAAGTTGTTTTTTTTTTTTTAAATGCTGGTGCACGTTGTATACTTAAATACATTGAAACAGCTATAGCTTTTATTAGAAGCATTTTTTCTAATACATGTATACTACCAAAATGTTTCTATTCGAAACTGAAATGCATCCATGTGGATTCCAATTTTGGCTGGAATGTCCCTTTAATTATTTAGATATTTGTTAGTCAAACGAATTCCATCTATTGCTGTAGGTAGTAGTATATGGCTATTTGTGGCGCGGGATATATTAGTGTTAAAGTGCAACACTAGATTTGCACAGATTTTTGTGTGTTGCACTTTAACACAAATATATCTGGAGAATAAAATAGCTGAATGCTGCTACCTGTGGCCATATTTGAATTTTTTTTTACTAAAATATCCGAATAACAAATTTTGCACATACAGATTTCAGAGTATGGTCACCGTCTCATGACTAAATTATAGATATTTGGGAGAGCTACTGAAATCCTATTGGCTGCTATTTCAGTAGCTCTCATCCTATTGGCTGATTAGAATTTGAAGACTCAAATCACCCAATAGGAATGCAAGGTACCCCAAATTTAAACGCATACCTTGAATTCAATTTTAGATTAGGGATTTAATGGGCCTTTGAAAAAGTGCTGAATGCCCTTTTAAGGGCAAAACCCATACAAATGCCCCTTTAGGGGCAATGGGTAGTTTAGGATTTTTTAGTGTTAGGTTTTTATTTTGGGGGGTTTGGTGGGTGGGGGGGTTTACTGTTAGAGGGGGGACTTAGTATTTTTTAAGGTAAAAGAGCTGTTTAACTTAGGGCAATGCCCTACAAAAGGTCCTTTTAAGGGCTATTGGTAGTTTAGCATTAGATTAGGGGGGGGGGGTATTTTGGGGGGAATTTTTATTTTCTATGGCCTAGATTTAGAGTTTGGCGTTAGCCGTGAAAACCAGCGTTAGAGGCTCCTAACGCTGGTTTTAGGCTACCGCCGGTATTTGGAGTCACTCAAAATAGGGTCTAACGCTCACTTTCCAGCCGCGACTTTTCCATACCGCAGATCCCTTTACGTAAATTGCGTATCCTATCTTTTCAATGGGATTTTTCTAACTCCGGTATTTAGAGTCGTTTCTGAAGTGAGCGTTAGACATCTAACGACAAAACTCCAGCCGCAGGAAAAAAGTCAGTAGTTAAGAGCTTTCTGGGCTAACGCCGGTTTATAAAGCTCTTAACTACTGTGCTCTAAAGTACACTAACACCCATAAACTACCTATGTACCCCTAAACCGAGGTCCCCCCACATCGCCGACACTCTAAAAAAAATTTTTAACCCCTAATCTGCCGACCGCCACCTACGTTATCCTTATGTACCCCTAATCTGCTGCCCTAACATCGCCGACCCCTATATTATATTTATTAACCCCTAATCTGCCCCCCACAACGTCGCCTCCACCTGCCTACACTTATTAACCCCTAATCTGCTGACTGGACCTGAGCGCTACTATAATAAAGTTATTAACCCCTAATCCGCCTCACTAACCCTATCATAAATAGTATTAACCCCTAATCTGCCCTCCCTAACATCGCCGACACCTAACTTCAATTATTAACCCCTAATCTGCCGACCGAATCTCGCCGCTATTCTAATAAATGTATTAAGCCCTAAAGCTAAGTCTAACCCTAATACTAATACCCCCCTAAATTAAATATAATTTAAATCTAACGAAATTAATTAACTCTTATTAAATAAATTATTCCAATTTAAAGCTAAATACTTACCTGTAAAATAAATCCTAATATAGCTACAATATAAATTATAATTATATTATAGCTATTTTAGGATTTATATTTATTTTACAGGTAACTTTGTATTTATTTTAACCAGGTACAATAGCTATTAAATAGTTAAGAACTATTTAATAGCTAAAATAGTTAAAATAATTACAAATTTACCTGTAAAAGAAAGCTCTTTTACCTTACCAGCCCTGAACAGGGCCCTTTGCGGGGCATGCCCCAAGAAATTCAGCTCTTTTGCCTGTAAAAAAAACCATACAATACCCCCCCAACATTACAACCCACCACCCACATACCCCTAATCTAACCCAAACCCCCCTTAAATAAACCTAACACTAAGCCCCTGAAGATCATCCTACCTTGTCTTCACCATACCAGGTTCACCGATTGGTCCAGAAGAGCTCCTCCGATGTCCTGATCCAAGCCCAAGCGGGGGGCTGAAGAGGTCCATGATCCGGCTGAAGTCTTCATCCAAGCGGGCCAGAAGATGTCTTCCATCCGATTGAAGTCTTCATCCAAGCGCCATCCATCCGGAGTGAAGCGGCAGCATCCTGAAGACCTCCACCGCGGAACATCCATCCTGGCCGACGACTGAACGACGAATGACGGTTCCTTTAAATGACGTCATCCAAGATGGCGTCCCTCGAATTCCGATTGGCTGATAGGATTCTATCAGCCAATCGGAATTAAGGTAGGAATATTGGCTGATCCGATCAGCCAATCAGATTGAGCTCGCATTCTATTGGCTGTTCTGATCAGCCAATAGAATGCGAGCTCAATCTGATTGGCTGATCGGATCAGCCAATCGGATTGAACTTGATTCTGATTGGCTGATTCCATCAGCCAATCAGAATATTCCTACCTTAATTCCGATTGGCTGATAGAATACTATCAGCCAATCGGAATTCGAGGGACGCCATCTTGGATGACGTCATTTAAAGGAACCGTCATTCGTCGTTCAGTCGTCGGCCAGGATGGATGTTCCGCGGTGGAGGTCTTCAGGATGCTGCCGCTTCACTCCGGATGGATGCCGCTTGGATGAAGACTTCAATCGGATGGAAGACCTCTTCTGGCCCGCTTGGATGAAGACTTCAGCCGGATCATGGACCTCTTCAGCCCCCCGCTTGGGCTTGGATCAGGACATCGGAGGAGCTCTTCTGGACCGATCGGTGAACCTGGTATGGTGAAGACAAGGTAGGATGATCTTCAGGGGCTTAGTGTTAGGTTTATTTAAGGGGGGTTTGGGTTAGATTAGGGGTATGTGGGTGGTGGGTTGTAATGTTGGGGGGGGGATTGTATGTTTTTTTTACAGGCAAAAGAGCTGAATTTCTTGGGGCATGCCCCGCAAAGGGCCCTGTTCAGGGCTGGTAAGGTAAAAGAGCTTTGAACTTTAGTAATTTAGAATAGGGTAGGGCATTTTTTTATTTTGGGGGGCTTTGCTATTTTATTAGGGGGCTTAGAGTAGGTGTAATTAGTTTAAAATTGTTGTAATATTTTTCTTATGTTTGTAAATATTTTTTTATTTTTTGTAACTTAGTTCCTTTTTATTTTTTATACTTTAGCTAGTTTATTTAATAGTATTTATTTGTAGCAATTGTATTTAATTAATTTATTGATAGTGTAGTGTTAGGTTAATTGTAGGTAATTGTAGGTAGTTTATTTAATTAATTTATTGATAGTCTAGTGTTAGGTTTATTTGTAACTTAGGTTAGGATTTCTTTTACAGGTAAATTTGTAATTATTTTAACTATTTTATCTATTAAATAGTTCTTAACTATTTAATAGCTATTGTACCTGGTTAAAATAAATACAAAGTTACCTGTAAAATAAATATAAATCCTAAAATAGCTATAATATAATTATAATTTATATTGTAGCTATATTAGGATTTATTTTACAGGTAAGTATTTAGCTTTAAATAGGAATAATTTATTTAATAAGAGATAATTAATTTCATTAGATTTAAATTATATTTAACTTAGGGGGGTGTTAGTATTAGGGTTAGACTTAGCTTTAGGGGTTAATACATTTATTAGAATAGCGGCGAAATTCGGTCGGCAGATTAGGGGTTAATAATTGAAGTTAGGTGTCGGCGATGTTAGGGAGGGCAGATTAGGGGTTAATACTATTTATGATAGGGTTAGTGAGGCGGATTAGGGGTTAATAACTTTATTATAGTAGCTCTCAGGTCCGGTCGGCAGATTAGGGGTTAATAAGTGTAGGCAGGTGGAGGCGACATTGTGGGGGGCAGATTAGGGGTTAATAAATATAATATAGGGGTCGGCGGTGTTAGGGGCAGCAGATTAGGGGTACATAGGGATAATGTAAGTAGCGGCGGTTTACGGAGCGGCAGATTAGGGGTTAATAATAATATGCAGGGGTCAGCGATAGCGGGGGCAGCAGATTAGGGGTTAATAAGTGTAAGGTTAGGGGTGTTTAGACTCGGGGTACATGTTAGAGTGTTAAGTGCAGACGTAGGAAGGGTTACCGCATAGCAAACAATGGGGCTGCGTTAGGAGCTGAACGCGGCTTTTTTGCAGGTGTTTGGTTTTTTTTCAGCTCAAACAGCCCCATTGTTTCCTATGGGAGAATCGTGCACGAGCACGTTTTTGAGGCTGGCCGCGTCCGTAAGCAACTCTGGTATCGAGAGTTGAAGCTGCGTTAAAAATGCTCTACGCTCCTTTTTTGGAGCCTAACGCAGCCTTTATGTGGACTCTCGATACCAGAGTTATTTTTATGGTGCGGCCAGAAAAAAGCCAGCGTTAGTTTTTCGGGTCGTTACCGACAAAACTCCAAATCTAGGCCATAGAGATTAGGTTTATTTTTTTATTTTTGATAATTTGGTTTATTATTTTATTTAATGTTAGAATTTTTTATTTTTTGTAATCTTCAATTAATTTAAGCTTAGTTTTTTTTTTTTTTTTTAAACTAATGTTAGCTTTTTTATTTTAATTCACCGAAATTACGAGTTTTGCGGTAACAGGGGTGCTTTGCTAACGAGCCTTTTGTTCCCACCGCTCCCTTAAGACAACGCTGGTATTACAGGTTTTTTTAAACCTGGCGTTAGCCGCAAAAAGGTGAGCGTAGAGCAGAATTTAGCTCCACATCTCACCTCAATACCAGCGTTGCTTACGTTAGCGGTAAGCTGGCTAAACGTGCTTGTGCACAATTTCCCCATAGGAAACAATGGGGCTGAGCTGGCTGAAAAAAAACACCTGCAAAAAAGCAGCATCCAGCTTCTAACGCAGTCCCATTGTTTCCTATGGGGAAAATAAATCTATGTCTACACCTAACACCCTAACATGAACCCCAAGTCTAAACCACCCTAATCTTACACTTATTAACCCCTAATCTGCCGCCCCCGCTATTGCTGACACCTATATTATATTATTAACCCCTAATCTGCTGCTCCGGACACCGCCGCCACCTACATTATCCCTATGAACCCCTAATCTACTGCCCCCAACATCGTTGCCACCTACATTATAGTTATTAACCCCGAATCTGCCCCCCCCAACGTCGCCGCAACTATATTAAAATTTATTAACCCCTAATCTGCCGCCTCCACTATTATAAATTTATTAACCCCTAAACCTAAGTCTAACCCTAACCCCTCCCTAACTTAAATATAATTTAAATCAATCCAGCCGACGCGGAGCCATCCTCTTCAAACGAAGTCCTAACGAAGAATGAAGGTTCCTTTAAATGACATCATCCAAGATGTCGTCCCTTGAATTATGATTGGCTGATAGGATTCTATCAGCCAATCGGAATTAAGGTAGGAAACATCCAATAGAATAGAGCTCGCATTCTATTGGCTGATTGGATCAGCCAATAGGATTTTTCCTACCTTAATTCCGATTGGCTGATAGAATCCTATCAGCCAATCGGAATTCAAGGGACGCCATCTTGGATGACGTCATTGAAAGGAACCTTCATTCAGTGTTAGAACGTCGTTTGAAGAGAATGGCTCCGCGTCGGCTGGATTGAAGATGGACCCGCTCCGCTCCAGATGGATGAAGATAGAAGATGCCGCTTGGATGAAGACTTCTGCCGCTTGGAGGACCTCTTCTGCCCGGATCGGATGAAGACTTCTGCCCCTCTGGAGGACCACTTGTGCCTGGCTGGGTGAAGACGGCTCAAGGTAGGGAGATCTTCAGGGGGGTAGTGTTAGTTTTTTTTAAGGGGGGATTGGGTGGGTTTTAATGTGGGGGGGTATGGTATTTTTTTTACAGGTGAAAGAGCTGATTACTTTGGGGCAATGCCCAGCAAAAAGCCCTTTTAAGGGCTATTTGTAATTTAGTATAGGGTAGGGAATTTTATTATTTTGGGGGGATTTTTTATTTTATTAGGGGGATTAGAGTAGGTGTAATTAGTTTAAAATTCTTGTAATTCTTTTTTTATTTTCTGTAATTTAGTGTTTTTTTTTCGTAATTTAGTTCATTTAATTTAATTGTATTTAATTGTAGGTAGTTTAGGTAATTTATGTAATGATAGTGTAGTGTTAGGTGTAATTGTAACTTAGGTAAGGGTTTATTTTACAGGTAATTTTGTACTTATTTTAGCTAGGTAGTTATTAAATAGTTAATAACTATTTAATAACTATTGTACCTAGTTAAAATAAATACAAAGTTGCCTGTAAAATAAATATAAATCCTAAGATAGCTACAATGTAACTATTAGTTATATTGTAGCTAGCTTATGGTTTATTTTATAGGTATTTAGTTTTAAATAGGAATAATTTATTTAATTATGTTAAATTTATTTTGTTTAAATTATATTTAAGTTAGGGGGGTTAGGGTTAGGTTTAGACTTAGGTTTAGGGGTTAATACCTTTAATATAGTAGCAGTGACGTTGGTGGTAGCAGATTAGGGGTTAATAAATGTAAGTAGGTGTCGGCGATGTTAGGGACGGCAGATTAGGGGTTAATAAAATTTAACTAGTGTTTGCGAGGCGGGAGTGCGGCGGTTTAGGGGTTAATATATTTATTACAGTGGCGGCGATGTCCGGTCGGCAGATTAGGGGTTAATATATTTATTTAAGTGTTTCCGATGTGGGGGGGGGCTCGGTTTAGGGGTTAATAGGTAGTTTATGGGTGTTAGTGTACTTTTTAGCACTTTAGTTAAGAGTTTTATGTTCCGGCGTTAGCCCATAAAACTCTTAACTACTGACTTTTTAATGCGGTAGAAGTCTTGACAGGAAAGGGTCTACCGCTCACTTCTTCCAAGACTTGTAATACCAGCGTTAGGCAAATCCCATTAAAAAGATAGGATACGCAATTGACGTAAGAGGATTTGCTGTAGCCTCGAGTCGCGGAAGAAAAGTGAGCGGTGAGCCTGTACTTGTCAGACTCATAATACCAGCGTTAGGAAAAAAGCAGCGTTGGGACCTACTCGTAATCTCGCCAATTGTTTGTAACTTAGTATTTTTTAATTTAGGTAATTGGGGTTAATTTAGGGGTTGTTAGGTTAGGGGGCTTAGTAATTTAATTAGTTATTTTCATTGTGGGGGTTTGGCGGATTAGGGTTAATAGATTTATTAGGTTTGTTGCGATGTGGGATAATGGCGGATTAGGAGTTAATAGTTTTATTAGGGACTTTGCGATGTGGGTGAATGGCGGATTAGGGGTAAATAGCTTTATTAGGTAGTTTGCGATGTTGGGGTTGGTAGATTTAGGGGTTAATACTTTTATTAGGTAGATCACGATGTGGGTGAATGGCGGATTGGGGGTTAATAGTTTAATTAGGCATATTGCATTGTGGGGGGTTGTCGGTTTAGGTGTTAATACTTTTATTTTTATTTCCGATGTGGGTTTGATGGCGGATATAGGGGTTTTACGTGTCGGGTTTATTTTTGGGAGGCGGGTTAGACTTTTACGGGAGATTTGACATTTTTTTTTATTTTCTTAGGCACCGGCAGTTTCTAAAGTGCTGTAAGTCACTGGCGACTCCAGAAATTTGTATTTACGCTCATTTCTGGACATCACTAGTTTATCCGACTTACGGCACATTATGAACTGCCGGCGGGGTTTATGTGATACCCCGATGTGCGAGGTGAAATATGGAGTGACATTACTCCCATCTTATGACTAATTTGTGTTACTATACTATATACTTCCATCTTATGATTATATGTATTACTATACTATACTATACTATACTATATACTCTCATCTTGTGACTGTTTGTGTTACTATACTATAATATACACTCCCATCTTATGACTATATGTGTTATTATACTATACTATATACTCACATCTTATGACTATTTGTGTTACTATACTATATACTCCCATCTTGTGACTGTTTGTGTTATTATACTATACTATACACTCCCATCTTATGACTATTGTGTTACTATACTATACTATATACTTCCATCTTATGACTATTTGTGTTACTATACTATATACTCCCATCTTGTGACTAGTTGTGTTACTATACTATACTATATACTTAAATCTTATGACTATTTGTGTTACTATACTATACTATATACTTCAATCTTATGACTATTTGTGTTACTATACTATACTATATACTTCAATCTTATGACTATTTGTGTTACTATACTATACACTCCCATCTTATAACTATATGTGGTACTATACTATACTATATACTTCCATCTTATGAATATTGTGTTACTATACTATATACTTCCATCTTATGACTATTTGTGTTACTATACTATATACTCCCATCTTGTGACTAGTTGTGTTACTATACTATATACTTCAATCTTATGACTATCTGTGTTACTATACTATACTATATACTTCAATCTTATGACTATTTTTGTTACTATACACTCCCATCTTATAACTATATGTGTTACTATACTATACTATATACTCCCATCTTATAACTTTATGTGTTACTATGAGAATATAAAAGGAATTTTAAGATTAATAGCCATTTTCGCTACTCTGTCATTTATTCTACATTATTTAATTCATTTCTAGCTAACTTTATGCAATTTTGGAATAGAATAAAAAACATAATTTATGCTTACCTGATAAATGTATTTCTCTTGTAGTGTGTTCAGTCCACGGGTCATCCATTACTTATGGGATATATTCTCCTTCCCAACAGGAAGTTGCAAGAGGATCACCCAAGCAGAGCTGCTATATAGCTCCTCCCCTCACATGTCATATCCAGTCATTCGACCGAAACAAGACGAGAAAGGAGAAACTATAGGGTGCAGTGGTGACTGGAGTTATAATTTAAAATTTAGAACCTGCCTCAAAAAGACAGGGCGGGCCATGGACTGAACACACTACAAGAGAAATAAATTTATCAGGTAAGCATAAATTATGTTTTCTCTAGTTAAGTGTGTTCAGTCCACGGGTCATCCATTACTTATGGGATACCAATACCAAAGCTAAAGTACACAGATGATGGGAGGGACAAGGCAGGAACATTAAACTGAAGGAACCACTGCCTGTAGAACCTTTCTCCCAAAAACAGCCTCCGAAGAAGCAAAAGTGTCAAATTTGTAAAATTTGGAAAAAGTATGAAGTGAAGACCAAGTTGCAGCCTTGCAAATCTGTTCAACAGAGGCCTCATTCTTAAAGGCCCAGGTGGAAGCCACAGCTCTAGTGGAATGAGCTGTAATTTTTTCAGGAGGCTGCTGTCCAGCAGTCTCGTAGGCTAAGCGTATTATGCTACGAAGCCAAAAAGAGAGAGAGGTAGCCGAAGCCTTTTGACCTCTCCTCTGTCCAGAGTAAACGACAAACAGAGAAGAAGTTTGTCAAAAATCTTTAGTTGCCTGTAAGTAGAACTTCAGGGCACGGACCACGTCTAGATTATGCAAAAAACGTTCCTTCTTTGAAGAAGGATTAGGACATAATGATGGAACAACAATCTCTTGATTGATATTCCTGTTAGAAACAACCTTAGGTAAAAACCCAGGTTTAGTACGCAGGACTACCTTGTCTGAATGAAAGATCAGATAAGGAGAATCACAATGTAAGGCAGATAACTCAGAGACTCTTCGAGCCGAGGAAATAGCCATCAAAAACAGAACTTTCCAAGATAAAAGCTTAATATCAATGGAATGAAGGGGTTCAAACGGAACACCCTGAAGAACTTTAAGAACCAAGTTTAAGCTCCACGGAGGAGCAACAGCTTTAAACACAGGCTTAATCCTAGCCAAAGCCTGACAGAGCAGAAATCTGTCCCTTTAGTGAACTAGCGGATAAGCCCTTTTCTAAACCCTCTTGTAGAAAAGACAATATCCTAGGAATCCTAACCTTACTCCATGAGTAACTCTTGGATTCACACCAATATAAATATTTACGCCATATCTTGTGGTAATTTTTTCTGGTAACAGGTTTCCAAGCCTGTATTAATGTATCAATAACCGAATCCGAAAACCCACGCTTTGATAGAATCAAGCGTTCAATTTCCAAGCATTCAGCCTCAGAGAAATTAGGTTTGGATGGTTGAAAGGACCCTGAATTAGAAGGTCCTGCCTCAGGGGTAGAGACCATGGTGGACAGGACGACATGTCCACTAAGTCTGCATACCAGGTCCTGCGTGGCCACGCAGGCGCTATCAGAATCACTGATGCTCTCTCCTGTTTGATCCTGGCAATCAGTCGAGGTAGCAACGGAAAAGGTGGAAACACATAAGCTATGTTGAAAACCCAAGGGGCTGCTAGTGCATCTACCAGCACCGCTCCCGGGTCCCTGGACCTGGATCCGTAACAAGGAAGCTTGGCGTTCTGGCGAGATGCCATGAGATCCAGATCCGGTTTGCCCCAACGACGAATCAGTTGAGCAAATACCTCCGGGTGAAGTTCCCACTCCCCCGGATGAAAAGTCTGGCGACTTAGAAAATCCGCCTCCCAGTTCTCCACGCCTGGGATGTAGATCGCTGACAGGTGGCAAGAGTGAGACTCTGCCCAGCGAATTATCTTCGAGACTTCCAACATCGCTAGGGAACTCCTGGTTCCCCCTTGATGATTGATGTAAGCCACAGTCGTGATGTTGTCCGACTGAAATCTGATGAACCTCAGTGTTGCTAACTGAGGCCAAGCTAGAAGAGCATTGAATATTGCTCTTAATTCTAGAATGTTTATCGGGAGGAGTTTCTCCTCCTGAGTCCACGATCCCTGAGCCTTCAGGGAGCTCCAGACTGCTCCCCAGCCTAGTAGGCTGGCATCTGTTGTTACAATCGTCCAATCTGGTCTGCGAAAAGTCATTCCTTTGGACAGATGAACCCGTGACAACCACCAGAGAAGAGAATCTCTGGTCTCCTGGTCCAGATTTAGCAAAGGGGACAGATCTGACTAATCCCCGTTCCATTGACTTAGCATGCATAGTTGCAGTGGTCTGAGATGTAGGCGCGCAAATGGCACTATGTCCATTGCCGCGACCATTAAGCCGATTACTTCCATGCACTGAGCTACTGATGGGCTTGGAATGGAGAGAAGGACACGGCAAGCATTGAGAATCTTTGATAACCTGGACTCCGTCATGTAAATTTTCATCTCTACAGAATCTATAAGAGTCCCTAGAAAAGGGACCCTTGTGAGTGGTAACAGAGAACTCTTTTCCACGTTCACTTTCCACCCATGCGACCTCAGAAATGCTAGAACTATCTCTGTATGAGACTTTGCATTTTGAAAACTTGATGCTTGTATCAGAATGTCGTCTAGGTACGGAGCCACCGCTATGCCTCGTGGTCTTAGTAAAGCCAGAAGTGAGCCCAGAACCTTTGTAAAAATTCTCGGGGCCGTAGCTAACCCGAAGGGAAAAGCTACAAACTGGTAATGCCTGTCTAGAAAGGCAAACCTTAGGTACCGATAATGATCTTTGTGAATCGGTATGTGAAGGTAGGCATCCTTTAAGTCCACTGTGGTCATATATTGACCCTCTTGGATCATGGGTAGGATGGTCCGAATGGTTTCCATCTTGAACGATGGAACCCTTAGGAACTTGTTTAAGATTTTTAAGTCTAAGATTGGTCTGAAGGTTCCCTCTTTTTTGGGAACCACAAACAGATTTGAATAAAACCCTTGCCCCTGTTCCTTTGCGGAACTGGGTGGATCACTCCCATCACTAAGAGGTCTTGTACACATTGTAGAAATGCCTCTTTCTTTACTAGGTTTGTTGATAACCTTGACAGATGAAACCTCCCTTGTGGAGGAAAAGTTTTGAAATCCAGAAGGTATCCCTGAGATATAATCTCCAATGTCCAGGGATCCTGTACATCTCTTGCCCAAGCCTGGGCGAAGAGAGAAAGTCTGCCCCCCACTAGATCCGTCTCCGGAAAGGGGGCCCTGTCTTCATGCTGTCTTAGGGGCGGAAGTAGGCTTTCTGGCCTGCTTGCCCTTGTTCCATGACTGGTTGCCTTTCCAACCCTGTCTGTAACGAGCAGTAGTTCCTTCCTGTTTTGGAGCGGAGGAAGTTGATGCTGCTCCTGCCTTGAAATTACGAAAGGCACGAAAATTAGACTGTTTGGCCTTTGATTTGGCCCTGTCCTGAGGAAGGGTGTGGCCCTTACCTCCAGTAATGTCAGCAATAATTTCCTTCAAGCCGGGCCCGAATAAGGTCTGCCCTTTGAAAGGAATGTTCAGTAGTTTAGACTTAGAAGTTACATCTGCTGACCAGGATTTAAGCCATAGCGCTCTGCGCGCCTGTATGGCGAATCCGGAATTCTTAGCCGTAAGTTTGGTTAAATGCACTACGGCATCCGAAACAAACGCATTAGCCAGCTTAAGGGTTCTAATCTTGCTCAGAGACTCATCCAATGGTGCTGTGCGAATCGCCTCTTCCAGAGACTCAAACCAGAATGCCGCTGCAGCAGTGACAGGCGCAATGCATGCAAGAGGCTGTAATATAAAACCTTGTTGAACAAACATTTTCTTAAGGTAACCCTCTAATTTTTTATCCATTGGATCTGAGAAAGCACAGCTATCCTCCACCGGGATAGTGGTACGCTTGGCTAAAGTAGAAACTGCTCCCTCCACCTTAGGGACCGTCTGCCATAAGTCTCGTGTGGTGGCGTCTATAGGGAACATTTTTCTAAATATCGGAGGAGGGGAAAAAGGCACACCGGGTCTATCCCACTCCTTGCTAATAATCTCTGTAAGCCTCTTTGGTATAGGAAAAACGTCTGTACACACCGGTACCGCATAGTATTTATCCAGCCTACATAATTTCTCTGGGATTGCCACCGTGTCACAATCATTCAGAGCCGCTAACACCTCCCCTAGCAACACGCGGAGGTTCTCAAGCTTAAATTTAAAATTTTAAATTTCTGAATCCGGTCTCCCCGAATCAGAACCGTCACCCACAGAATGAAGCTCTCCGTCCTCATGTTCTGCAAATTGTGACGCAGTATCAGACATGGCTCTCGTGTCATCGGCGCGCTCTGTCCTTAACCCAGAGCTGTCGCGCTTGCCTCTTAACTCGGGCATATTGTATAATACTTCTTTCATAACATTAGCCATATCATGTAAAGTGATTTGTAAGGGCCTTGATGTACTTGGCGCCTCAATCTCACGCACCTCCCGAGCGGGAGACGAAGGTACTGACACGTGAGGAGAGTTAGACGGCATAACTTCCCCCTCGTTGTCTGGTGATAATTTCTTTATCAGTACAGATTGACTTTTATTCAAAGTAATATCAATACAATTGGTACACATATTTCTATTGGGCTCCACATCGGCTTTTAAACATAATGAACAAGCAGATTCCTCTGTATCAGACATGTTTAAACAGACTAGCAATGAAGCTAGCAAGCTTGGAAATTACTTTCAATAAGTTTACAAGCAATATAAAAAACGCTGCAGCACTTTTAAAAAACACAGTTGAATAACAAAGAACTAATTCAGTTATAGTCAACAATTCTTTAAATGTATTAATTAGCAGAGGATTGCACCCATTAGCAAAAGGATGATTAACCCCTCAGTACCCAAAAAACGGATATCAAATTAAGATTTAACGCTTTTATCACAGTCAAACACACTGTCACAGGTCTGCTGTGACTGATTACCTCCCTCAAAAACGAATTTTGAAGACCCCTGAGCTCTCTAGAGACGTCCTGGATCAAAGAGGAAGAAGCAGGAAGACTGTGCTAGAATTTTAACTGCGCAACAAGGCGCTAAAAAAGGCCCCTCCCACTCATTTACAACAGTGGGAGACCTGATATAACGGTTTCTATGCAGAAATGTACGTTAGCCATGTGGGAAAAAATCATGCCCAAAAGGATTTATCACCAAAGTACCTCACAAAACGAATAACATGCCAGTAAACGTTTTAAACACAAACTTCTTTTAATGTCATGCAAAGTTATCACTAAGCCTGCTACCAGTCGCTTCCACTGCAGATAAGGCTTAAGAATTATTTCAGTATTAACAGTATTTTCTCAGTCAAATTCTAGTCCCTAGAAAATAACTCTACTGTGCATACATTTATCAGCCTGATACCAGTCGCTACTACTGCATTTAAGGCTGTACTTACATCATACGGGTAACAGCAGTGTTTTCTTAGTCAATTCCATTCCCAGAAAATATTGTACTGCACATACCTCATTTGCGGGGGACCCCACATGCTATTCCCATTGTCTGAAGTTACCCCACTCCTCAGAATGTCGAGAACAGCCAGTGGATCTTAGTTAAGCCTGCTAAGATCATAGAAAACGCAGGCAGTTTCTTCTTCCAAATACTGCCTGAGATAAAAAAACAGCACACTCCGGTGCCATTTAAAATAACAAAATTTTGATTGAAGAATAATTAAGTAAAAACTCTGACTCCTCTCGCGACCTCCTTCTTTGTTGAGGGTTGCAAGAGAATGACTGGATATGACATGTGAGGGGAGGAGCTATATAGCAGCTCTGCTTGGGTGATCCTCTTGCAACTTCCTGTTGGGAAGGAGAATATATCCCGTAAGTAATGGATGACCCGTGGACTGAACACACTTAACAAGAGAAATATAGTTTATTCACAGATCACCAATAACTTACATTGCAAACAATAATGAATATACATAAATTACCAAAAAAGTCCAGTGCAATACATTAATACTTTTAGCAAGGTAGCCGAATATTTTCTTTTACAATTAGCAGAAAAAGGTATCACAATATCCAGTATGACATATTCACAAAGGATGAATATCAAAACCAGTTGTAATAACTCCTATAACAATGCTCAACAAACAAGCTTTCTGGGAAGTGCAAAAAAGTATCACACTGCATAAAGTTTATTTATCATTTATTTGAAAAGCGTTGTCAAATTCCTTATAGAGATAAATGAGCAGAAAGTGGAATGTAAAATTGGTTCCTTTATTGAGTTTTCAGTGGCTTGTTCTACCAGCTGCAAGATATAACATTTATGGGGAATTGCTCCTTTAGTTTTATTCTCCTATATGAAATAGATTTTTTTTTTTGCTAATTCAAAATACAACCCATTTGGGGCTGGATTACGAGTGGAGAGGTATTTTGCTTGTGCGTTAAATCCACTAGAAGTAAGCGTTGGATAGCGCACGTAATACAAATTAAAAGTAAAACGTTTTTCGCATGTGCGCAAAAAGACAAACTTTCAATATCACAACCATATTAACATATTCCCCATAGACTTCAATGGAGTGGAGAAAAAAAACTAACACCCAACAAGCAACAGTTACCTCTCCTTCATATACCTGCAGTGAAACGTAGGTTTCAAAATGGTGTTACCCATAATTAAAGGGAGGCGCATGAATTGTATTAAGCATTTAATATCCCTTTAAAGGGGAGACAATTTTACAGTACACTGCCCTTTCGTAAGATTAACGCAAAACAAGAAAATTACAGGTAACAATTCTTACTCTACCTGGGGGATGAGTTATCTTTTGAAGAGCTTACAATCTAGAGAGTTTATCTTCAAGACTGTAAGTCAGACATCCTCAAACTTGGCACTCCAGAGGTTTTGGAACTAAATTTCCCATGAAGCTCAGCCAGCATATCAGCTGGCTGAGCATCATGGGAAATGTAGTTCCAAAACCTCTTGAGGGCCAAGTTTGAGGATGTCTGCTGTAAGTGGTCATGTGTCATGTTTATTGTTACATCATGTCTGGTTTTAACGTTGTTGTAACACACAAAGAGCTGAAACTTTGTACATGAAAAAATACTATTAACATTATATTAATTTAAAGGGACTTGAAAACCAAAGTTTTTTCTTTTATGATTCAGATAGAGTGTGCAATAAAAAAAATCCAACTTACCTCTATTACCAAATTTACTTAAAGGGCAAGTCAACCCGAAAATTATTATTACTTATTTAGATTATGTAATTAGCCCAATTTTGATCTAAATATACTTATAAAAGTTAAAACACTTACTAGTTCTCATCCGGCTGTTTTGAAAGGGCTGCCTGACCCCTCTTTTCCCTGACATCACCCATACTGAATTGCCAGCTTCCACTAAGTGATCCATGTCGATCCTGCATGTTCACGTGTTTGGTGCATGCGCAATGCACCGTTTTCGTCAAGTGGGGGGCATTTTAAGTAAGGAACCAAAAATACCGCTCATACTGCATATAAAAACCGCTATGCTACTGAGCGGTATTTAAAATAAATAAATGCTATTTCATGATTCAGAGAGAACATACATTTTTAAACAACTTTCAAATTTACTTTTATTCTCAATTTTGCATCATTCTCTTGGTGTCCTATATTAAAGGAGAAACAATGCACTACTGGGAGATAGTTGAACACATTAGTAAGCCAATGAAAAACAGGATTTATGTTTACCTGATAAATCTATTTCTTTCCAGATATGCTGAGTCCACGGCTTTATCATTTACTGTTGGGAATATCACTCCTGGCCAGCAGGAGGAGGCAAAAAGCACCACAGCCAAGTTGTTAAGTATTACTCCCCTACCCACAACCCGCAGTCATTCGACCAAAGGGAAATGGAGAAAGAAAAACAAAAAAAAGTAACACAAGGGGTGCGATCACATATACGGTGCAGGTTTCGGCGCAAGCGTAGGAACCCACTTCGCCCGTAATTTCACCTCGCACATCGGGGTATTACATATACTGCGCCGTTAGATGCTAAACTGGCATAAGTAGGACAAACTGGCGATCTCCCGAAATGTGCGAAAATACACATTTTAGTCGTCGCAAGTAACTTACGCCAGTATTTTGTCCACGGAAAGTCTCAATAAAGAGTAGTTTTATGCAAATTAGGCTAACACTCGTAAAAATGAACCGCAACTTCATCTAAAAATGCGACACGTAATTACGCTATTCAAAATTCATATATAAACCCATGCGCAGCCACCATTTTCTTCAGTGTGTTTGGATGGTTCGTTGAGCTACAGCACACTACAGTGGAGTGGAGGATTAGTCAGAGTAGAGAGAGAGGCGCAAACAGAGGAGTTAGTTAGGTTGCATTGTTGTTTGATTAAGCTTGTGCACTTACACATATTTTTACATATTGCACACATTTTGCATACATACATATACAAATACACCACACTTTTTTTTCTAACACCTCACACATTTTATTTCAATTTTACAGTGTGATAGGCTGAGTGTTTGGTTGTGATTGAACTGGGAGTGAGTGTAGTGTGAGGATGGCAGGGAGAGGTTGGGGCGGAGGGGAGAGGAGTGGCAGAGAGAGGAGTATTGTAGAGGACAGGAGGAGCAGTGGGGTCCCCGTCAGGGAGTAAGTGGAGTGGGGAGAGGGAGAGCTAGAAGGGATGATGGGAGGGGAGATGCCCGAGAGCCCCAGAGACCAGGCACATCTAGGAGAGGGACAGAGGGTGCACAGGGGGACAGAAGGGGGGAGGAGGGAGAGGATAGGGAGGAACCCACACCAGGGACTTCACAGGGAGCAAGCCAGGTGTCCATGGAGGATGAGAGGCTGAGATGTCCCAACTTCTCATTTGATGAAAATGTCGCCCTAGTCTAGGCCATCATGGACAATTACAGTGCCCTCTTTGGGCAGGAGAAGGGCAAAGGCAGTGCCAAAAGGCGAAAAACGGCATGGTTGGCGGTAGAGGATGCGTCAACAGTGTGGCCCCGCAGAGGAGGACTGTTGAGGGCCTTAAAAAGCAGTGGAATGACTGCAAGAGGCGGGTGAAAGAAAAGATGGGGCAGGAAGCTATGCACCAGAGGGGAACAGGCGGTGGTCCATCCCTGGACATAGACTATAACACCTGGGAGGAGATGATGCCCAGGTCCCTGAGTATCACAGCAGTCCGTGGACTTCCAGGGGCTCGTGACTCAGGGGATGCAACCACAGCACAACATGCTGATGAGTAACATCCCACACACCAGTATTATATGTATTTGAGATATAACATCCTTTAAAGGGACAGTCTAGGCCAAAATAAACTTTCATGATTCAGATAGAGCATGTAATTTTAAACAGTTTTCCAAGTTACTTTTATGACCAATTTTGCTTTGTTCTCTTGGTATTCTTAGTTGAAAGCTTAACCTAGGAGGTTCATATGCTAATTTCTTAGACCTTGAAGGCCACCTCTTTTCAGAATGCATTTTAACAGTTTTTCACCACTAGAGGGAGTTAGTTCACATATTTCATATAGATAATACTGTGCTTGTGCACGTGAAGTTATCTGGGAGCAGGCACTGATTGGCTAGACTGCAAGTTTGTCAAAAGAACTGAAATAAAGGGGCAGTTTGCAGAGGCTTAGATACAAGATAATCACAGAGGTTAAAAGTATATTATTATAACTGTGTTGGTTATGCAAAACTGGGGAATGGGTAATAAAGGCATTATGTATCTTTTAAAACAATAAAAATTCTGGTGTAGACTGTCCCTTTAATATCACACATTCATGTACACAATGAGGAGCATGGTATTTGGCCTACTAACAAAAACATCTACAATTATATTTGACATTAATGCTACTTAACACAATGCAATTCATGATATGAGGTGGAATAGTGCAATACTAATATGTCTCAGAGTAACACAGGCCACAAGCCACATGTAGAGTTTTCAGTAAATGGACAATATAGCCATCACAATACTTTTAGCTCAAGAAAGCAGGTTCTGTGCCTACATCAGGCTAAAGTAAATTGTGTGACCATAGTGTCACTTAAAGAACACATTTTTTCCATCATTGACATGTACATATAACTATTGTATGAAACACATACCTGTATACTGCGCATATTAAAATCCCTCATATCACAAATCACAATGTGCACATGCATGTTATAGAGTTTGACATGAGAATCAGTATAGGCCGTAGCATGTATCAATGTACATTGTATGCCCACATGGACATATATATGACTGTACTAATCCCTCTCATCATTTGACTCCTCCACAGAACCTCCTGTCACGGGGATACAAACAGGCATGCCGCCGCCGCCGCCACCACCACCACCAGTCACAGGCATGCAGCCACCACCACCAGTCTTCAGGCAAACACATGAACAGTATGCTCCCAGGCATGAGCAGGGTTGGATGGCTTCAGTTGAGGACCCGGGAGTGATGCCACCACCATTGCCATATGACCCCTGGCAAGATTCCTGCCAGAGGAATATTCTTCTTTTGGCTTTGAGGGGGAGCCAAGACAGCCACAAAGGGTCCATGTATTTACCCCCCCCAACACAATCTCAGGGCAGTCATGGCTTTTACACACAGACTATGTCACAAGAAGTGCCAACTGGACAGGCTGAGTGGTCACACACTGGTCATCAGTGGGACTATCAATCCACCCTGAGAGCTCCACCATCCTCATCACTTGGGAAAGCTCCACCATCCTCATCACTTGGGAGAGCTCCACCATCCTCATCACTTGGGAGAGCTCCACCATCCTCATCACTTGGGAGAGCTCCACCATCCTCATCACTTGGGAGAGCTCCACCATCTGCAGATGAAAATATAGCTGAAAGTGCTCAAGCACCAGCAGATGCAGCTGAACCTGTCCCAACAGAACCAGCAGATGCAGCTGAACCTGTCCCAACAGAACCAGCAGATGCAGCTGAACCTGTCCCAACAGAACCAGCAGATGCAGCTGAAACTGCACCTCAAGCAACTAGAAGCCCTGCTGCTCAAGAGCCTGTGGATGCATTGTATTCTCCCCTGGGTGAGGAATACATTGCACTCCAGAAGAGGCTCATAACAAGCTCCGAGAGCAGACAAAGAGGCCAAGAGAGGTTCTTCAGGAGCCAAGAGAGCAGACAACAACGTAGCATAGAGCTACAGAGGGACATGGCAGCATCGTTAAGTGCAAGTGTTCATAACCAATCACAGATGATGCGAATTCTGTCTGATATGCAGATGCAGATGGACAATAGATGGCGAGAACAAAATCAACTCTTGGGTGTGTTGGTTGAGCACTTTACACACCAGCAGGACACTGCCTCCAGCCTATCATCTGTGGCCAGCACACCAGCAGAAACATCAGAATCTTCTCAAACCAGGAGAACAAGGCAATCCACTACAGTCACCTTAGCTCCCTCATCCAAGAAGCCAAAAAAGAAATAAATATTCTTATAGTTCACCATAAATCTTGTCCTCTGATATTTACCATATAAATGTCATCCACATCCATGTGAGGTGTGTTTTAGTACACTAATATTGTTAACACATATAATAAGACCTGTGTGGAAATGGCAAAAAAAAAAAGGTAATATTATCCTGTTTATGACATATTCTTGTACTATAACTCACATCCACAATAGTTGTTTCTGAAGGGTACATATAGTAATATTCACTTCTAAGATGTAAATCAATGTATCTCACATCCAATATAAATTGACACATTGGTATATATAGTAGTGATGTTACTGATAGGGTGAGCATTATCAGGTGTTTTAAGTCTGCAGGTGAGAGGTTGTGGTGTCTGTGATTGGTTTGACACAATTGCAAAGAGGCAGCCTTCAAGAAGGTCTAAGAAATTATCATATGAGCCATCCTAGGTTTTGCTTTCAACTAAGAATACCAAGAGAACAAAGCAAGTGTTATAATTAAATCTGAAAGTAGTTTGAAATAACATGCCCTACTTAAAAGAAGCAGTTTTCTTTGGACTTGACTGTCCCTTTATACATTTTGGCATCAGTGCCAAGCTGTGTTAGCATTAGAATAAATTACACTCCAGTGGGTTCTAAAGAGATGAAGGTAATACAATTTAAAGTAAATAAGCAAGTATATGTCCACAATGTGATAAAGTACCTACAAGCTCAATCCATTTGATTATGTTGTGGCTTCAAACTATTTCAAATACACAAATAAACCTTAAAAAAACAATATCATAGTATACTGTCCCTTTAACCTTGAGATGCTGCTTAAATGTATGTGTTTGTTAAGGCTTCCAGGGAGTTACGTTGCTTTTTTAGTCAGTGCAAGGGTTGCTGCGCCTGCAATTTGTGGCGAGATGAGAATGGAGTAGATTTTCTGAATTCTGCGCTCGTAAGTCCTTACGCTGTATATTGGATACCAAATTGCACGTCTGTTCTATGTTAGTCTATGGCTAAAAAAAATACGTCCGAAGGGTTAAATATACGTGCGTAACTTGTATGCTACGCCGTATATGTAATACCAAAATCGCGTAAAATCTGGCGTCGACGGCTTTTGCGGGAGACGCTGCATATGTGATCTAGCCCAAGGTGTAGAGGTGCCTGAAGTTTAGTCAAAAATACCTGACTTGAAATAAAAGGGCGGGCCGTGGACTCAACATATCCGGAAATAAATTGATTTATCATGTAAGCATAAATCCTGTTTTCTTTCCTAAGATATGGTGAGTCCATGGCTTCATCATTTATTGTTGGGAACCAATACCCAAGCTAGAGGACACAGATGAATCGGGAGGGACAAGACAGGCGGACCTAAACAGAAGGCACCACCGCTTGAAGAACCTTTCTCCCAAAAGAAGCCTCAGCCGAGGCAAAAGTATCAAATTTGGAAAAAGTATGTAGAGAAGACCAAGTTGCAGCCTTGCAAATGTGTTCTACAGAAGTTTAATTTTTGATAGCCCAAAAAGAAGAGACAGCTCTCATAAAATGAGCCGTAATTCTCTCAGGAGGCTGCTGTCCAGCAGTCTCATAAGCCAAACGAATTATACTTTGTAACCAAAAAGAAAGGGTAGTTGCAGTAGCTTTCTGACCTTTACGTTTCCCAGAGAAACAGACAAACAGGGTCGAAGACTGGCGGAAATCCTTGGTCGTCTGCAGATAAAATTTAAGAGCCCGCACAACATCCAAGTTGTGCAACAAACGTTACTTATGAGAGGAAGGATTAGGACATAGAGAAGGAACAACAATTTCCTGATTAATATTTTTAACCGAAACAACTTAAGGAAGGAAACCAAACTTAGTACGAAGAACCGCTTTATCAGCATGAAACATAAGATAAGGCAATTCACACTGCAAAGCTGAGAGTTCAGAGACTCTCTGAGCAGAAGAGATAGCAATAAGAAACATAACCTTCCAAGATAACAACTTAAAATCAATGGCATGCAAAGGCTCAAACAGAGCCTGCTGCAAAACTCTAAGAACAAGGTTAAGGCTCCAAGGAGGAGCAACAGACTTAAACACAGGCCTGATTCTGACCAAGGCCTGACAAAAAGATTGCACATCTGGCATGTCCGCCAGGCACTTATGAAGCAAAATGGATAATGCAGATATCTGACCCTTCAGAGTACTGACTGACAATCCCTTCTCCAGACCTTCCTGGCGAAAAGACAAAATCCTAGGAATCTTGACCCTACTCCAAGAGTAGCCTTTGGATTCACACCAATAAAGATATTTACACCATATCTTATGGTATATCTTTCTAGTAACAAGTTTGCAAGCCTAAATCATAGTCTCAATGACGACTCAGAAAAACCACACTTGGATAGAAATAAGCGTTCAATCTCCAAGCAGTCAGCCTCAGAGAAATGTGATTTGGATGAAGGAAAGGACCCTGAATCAGAAGGTCCTTCCTTAGAGGCAGTTTCCACAGTGGATAACATCTTCACTAGGTCTGCATACCAGATTCTGCAAAGCCACGCAGGTGCTATTAGAATCACCGACACTCTCTCCTGTTTGATACGAGCAATGACTCGTGGAAGGAGAGCAAACGAAGGAAACAGGTACGCTAGCCTGAAAGGGACCACTAGAGCATCTATCAGAGCGGCTTTGAACCATACCTTGAAAGCTTGGCATTCCGAGACGCCATCAGATCCAACTCCGGCACCCCCCATTTGAGGGTTAAGCTGGAGAACACCTCCGGATGAAGTTCCCACTCCCTGGGATGAAAGGTCTGTCTGCTCAGGAAATCCGCCTCCCAGTTGTCCACTCCTGGAATGTGGATGGCAGAAAGAGAGCAATTGTGAGCTTCTGCTCACTGAATAATCCGAGCCACCGCCTTCATGGCTAAGGAACTCCAAGTTCCTCCCTGGTGGTTGATGTAAGCCACTGAGGTTATGTTGTCTAACTGGAACCTGATAAACTGGGCTCAGGACAACTGAGGCCAAGCCCTCAGAGCATTGTAAATCGCTCTCAACTACAAGATGTTGATGGGGAGAGCAGACTCCTCCCGAGTCCAAAGTCCCTGCGCCCTTAAAGAATCCCAGACTGCTACCCAGCCCAGCAGGCTGACGTCCATTGTCACAATCACCCAGGAAGGTCTCCGAAAGCATGTTCCCTGAGAGAGATGTTCCTGAGAAATCCACCATGGAAGAAGTCTCTTGTTGACTGATATAGATCTATTCTCTGAGACAGATCTGCATGATCCCCGTTCCAATGACTGAGCATGCACAACTGCAGAGCTCTCAAATGGAAACAAGCAAAGGGAATGATGTCCATGGAAGCTACCATCAGCCCCATTACCCTCCTACATTAAGCCACTGACAGACAAACAGTAGACTGTAGAGAAAGGCAAGAGGAAAGAACTTTGGCTCTTCTGACCTCCATCAGAAAAATTCTCATTTTTAGGGAATCTATTACAGTCCCTAAGAAGACTACCCTTGTAGCTGGAACAAGGGAGCTTTTTCCCAGATTCACTTTCCATCCGTGGGAGCGTAGAAAAGACAACAAGATCTCTGTGTGAGATTTTGCTTGTTGAAAAGATGATGCCTGAACCAAAACGTTGTCCAAGTAGGGCACCACTGCAATTCCCTGGGACCAGATAACTGCCAAGAGAGCCCCCAGAACCTTCAAGAAAATTCTGGGATCTGTGGCAAGACCAAACGGAGGAGCCATAAACTGAAAATGTTTGTCCAGAAAGGCAAATCTCAGAAATTTGTGATGATCCCTGTGAATGGGAACATGAAGGTATGCATCCTTTAGGTCTATGGTCATCATGAGTGGATAGTCTCCATCTTGAAGGACGGTACTCTGAGAAACTTGTTTAGACATTTCAGGTCCAAAATAGGTCGGAAAGTTCCCTCTTTTTTTGGGAACTACAAATAGATTGGAAAAGAAGCCTAGACCCTGTTCCTGAACTAGAACAATCACTCCCAGGGAGGAAAAATCCTGAACACATTTCAAGAACGCCTCTTTTTTTAATCTGGTCTGCAGATAATCTTGAGAGGTGAAACCTGCCCCTGGGAGGAAAAGTCTTGAATTCCAATTTGTAACCCTGAGATTTTTATGTTGACAGCCCAGGGGTCTGTGGCATCTCTTATCCATGCTTGAGAAAACTGAGAAAGTCTGCCCCCCCACTTAATCTGCTCCCGGATCGGGGGCAAACCATTCATGCCAATTTAGAGTTAGCTGCAGATTTCTTTGATTGCTTCCCCCTATGCCAAGACTGACTGGGATTCCAGGAGGACTTGGATTGTTCCTGCTTGGAAGAAGAAGTGAATGACTTTCCTCTGAAATTAGGAAAGGAACGAAAATAACTCTGCCGTCCTTTCGGTCTATATTTCTTGTCTTGTGGGAGAAAAGAACCCTTTCCACCTGTAATATCAGAAATAATCTCTTTTAGACCAGGTCCAAACAAGGTCTTACCCTTGTAAGGAATCGCTAAAAGCTTAGACTTGGATGATACATCAGCTGACCAAGATTTCGGCCACAACGCACTGCGCGCCATTACAGCAAAAGCCAGACATTGTGGCTCCTAATTTAATGACCTGTAAGGAAGCATCAGTGATAAAATGAATTGGTGATAAAAGAATTGGCCAGCTTAAGTGCCTTAATTCTATCTTGAATTTCCTCTAAGGAAGTCTCCCTCTGAAGAGACTCAGACAAGGCATCGAATCAATAGGTTGCAGCACTTGTAACAGTGGCAATAGGATCCTTAAAGGAGCAGCTATCATCAATAGGAAGAGTAGTTCTCTTGGCCAAAGTAGAAATGGCCCCTTCTACCTTAGGTACCGTCTGCCACACCTCCTTAATCAAGTCAGCAATAGGAAACCTCTTTTTAAAGACAGGAGACGGGAAAATGGAATCCCAGGTTTCTCCTATTCCTGCGTAATCTCCGTGGCACGGTCTGGAACAGGAAACGCCTCCACAGGTGAAGGAACATCAAAATATTTGTTAAACTTTCTAGATTTCTTAGGGTTAACAAAAACCAGAGAATATGAGTCTTCAAGAGTAGCTAAAACTTCCCTTAATAAAACACGGAGGTGCTCAAACTTAAGGATACAACCTCAGTATCAGATGAAGGAATTACAGTTTCTGAATCTGAAATTTCATTCTCAGAGGCCACCGATGTGTCTTTCTCATCAGACCTATGAGAAAAAGCTAACTGGTTATCAGACACAGGAACAGAAACCTTACTTTGTGCATCTTTAGTTTTCCTCTTGCGTTTGCCTTGTAGCTTAGGAATGCCAGCTAACGCCGCAGATACCGCAGACGATACCTGGGCAGCAATCTCTGCTTTCAAAAAGACTCCCTCAGGAGATTGAGAGGAACCGCAGGACACTGCATGAGATGTCAAGGTTTAGGACATATGAGGAGAATGCTGTGGCATAGCTTGAACAGCATCAACCTGAGAGACTGATGTCTCAGAAACAAAAAGTCTATCTTTATGCATAACAGTCCTCTCAATGCAGGAGGAAGAAAACGGCAAGGGTGGTTCAACTTGGGCATCCAAACAGATGCATCACCTGTCCATAGGAACAAGATCATCCATGAAAAAAATGTAATCAAACTAAAAATATACAGATACTGTACCATAAGGGTCTAAAATAGGCTGTTTAATATAGAATAACAGACCCCAATAACTATCAGTGTCCTTAGCAAGGATATCATTTCCCAATAGAGAAAAAAACAAAATGGACATAGAAATGAACTGTACCTTGAATTATAAACATAAACGTGCAGCGAGTAATAACGGCTGCAAATACAGCACCTCTACACCTCAGCGATACAGCTGAGGTGCTTACCTGCCCCCACTAACCAGAACGCAAAGTGAGAGAAAGAACGTGTCCGGCAGGCTCCTTCAATGAGCAGAAAGCACGCGCTCCACTAAGAGGAGAAACCCCGCCTCAGCCAAGGACAATAGAGGAACCCGCCTCCAACAGAAGGAAAGGGCTAACAGAAACTCCATTATTGTTTTACAAAAAAAACAACAACACCGTGTCGCCATAAACACACACATAGCTCTGATAAACTCTAAGAGAGCCCCAATAAAAAATTTCCTGAGCCATCATCAAAATGAATGCTATCTAGCATTAAAAAGATTTTTAGTCTCTATTTATACCACACACTTCTCCCAGTGCCTACATCCTGCCATATAAGTCCTGATTCAGGACAAGTCCCATAAACAAAAGTGCAGAATCTTCTTAACCCCATCAGTGCCAATGTTTTCCATAGAGGTAATAAAAATGGCACTTACCTGCACATCCAGCTGTCTGGCAGGAGGACAGGCCACCCGATGTGAGAGGAAGCCACTCCTCACAGAGACCTGTGGAAAAAGAAAGATCAGAGTAAACCTACTCCGGCTTTCTGTACTAGGGCAGCATGATGTTACGAAAATGCAGCAAGGCCCACCTTACAAGTTCCTAACTGCTTTAAAGCCACCACTGCCCTACCGAAGAGACTGACGTGGAGTACAGCTAGACCCAGTCCTTGAAGAGGGGACAGATCAGAGTAACTCTACTCTGGCTTTCAAAATAATAAAATCTTGATTGAAGTGACTTATCTTCAGACACTAAAACTTCACCTCCTCCATGCACAAAGGGCAAACAGAATGACTGGGGATTGTGGGTAGGGGAGTGATACTTAACAGCTTGGCTGTGGTGCTCTTTACCTCCTCCTGCTGGCCAGGAGTGATATTCCAAACAGTAAATGATGAAGCCGTGGACTCACCATATCTTAGGAAAGAAAGAGAAATATGTGCAGTCACTAATCATTAGCTAGCTCCCAGCTCCTGAGCCTATCTAGGTATGCTATTCAACAAAAGATACCAAGAAAACTAAGCAAAATAGATAGTAGAAGTAAATTGTAAAGTTGTTTAAAATTGTATGTAAATTGGGTTTTATATCCCTTTAATGTGTATGATATTCTTTGAGGAAGAGAATACCTACAAAAGGTGTGCAATTTACATATATTATCAAATTTTCTTTTTTCTCTTGGTATTCTTTGTTGAAAAGCAGGTAGGGTTCATGTCTGGAAAACTATGTGGCACCAGTTTTCCAAGAATGTTTTTCAATATCTAAAACTGCTGCCATATTAGTGCTCCAGACATGACAACTACATGCTTTTCAACAAAGAATACCAAGAGACAAAATTTAATTTAATAATAGATGTAAAAATTGAAAGTTTTTGCTGTAAGCTGCCTTAAATAATTAATACAAATGAATGAAAAAAGTATGTAGATCACATCAAGTGTCTGCCTAGGTTCAAAATTGAATTAAATGAAGAGCCTAATTTAAAGGGATATGAAACCTAATGTTTTTCTTTCATTATTCAGACAATAACACAATTTTAAAAAGGATTCAAATTTACTTCTATTATAAAATTTGTTTAGTTCTCATGTTATTCTTTGTTGAAGAGATACCTAGGGGCCTATTTATCAAAGGTCTTGCGGACCTGATCCGACAGTGCGGATCAGGTCCGCAAGACTTCTCTGAATGCGGAGAGCAATACACTCTCCGCATTTAACATTGCACAAGCAGCTCACAAGAGCTGCTGGTGCAACGCCGCCCCCTGCTGACTCGCGGTCAATCGGCCGCCAGCAGGGAGGCGTACTCGATCGGTTTGATTTCCGGCGATTCCTGTCCGCCTCATCAGAGCAGGCGGACAGGGTTATGGAGCAGCGGTCTTTAGACCGCTGCTTCATAACTGGTGTTTCTGGCGAGTCTGAAGACTCGCCAGAAACACGAGCCCACAAGCTCCGTTCGGAGCTTGATAAATGGGCCCCCTAGATAGGTAGTGTGCACATGCCAGAAGAACTACATGACAGGAACTAGTGCTGCCATCTTGTGCTCCTGTTAATATATATCATTGTTGCCAAACTGCTGTAATATAGTGCTGAAGACACGTGCACGCTCCTGAGCTTATATTTCTGCTTTTCCACAAATGATAACAAAAAACAAAGAAAATTTGATAATAGAAGTAAATTGGAAAGTAATTTAAAATTATATGTTCTATCTGAATCATGAAAGAAAAATTGTTGGATTTTACGTCAATTTAAGTTTTTAACCCTACTCCAAATGGTAAGGATTTATTTGACATTTTTGCCAACATTATTCCAGTTGGAAACTGAAAAGAGACAATAATGATGATCTAATTAGGTCATCACTGGGATTTAAATAAAGTTCATAGATACCATCCATTGCTCCTTTAGAAATGATGCCGTAGAAGACTTTCTTCTGGATAAAAAAGAAGGCTGGACAATTCAAATGCTGCTTCTTATAAAGATCAAACAGAACAACAATATAGTGGTAACCAACTCTATTAAAGGGATAGTAAACCCCCACATTTTCTTTTATGATTCAGATAGAACATACAATTTTAAACAACTTTCCAATTTAATTCTATTGTCACATGTCCATCATTCTCTTGTTATCCATTGCTGAAGGGACAGCATTGCACTACTGACAGGAAGTTGAAAATATCTATTTAGCCAATCACAAGAGACAAATGTGTGCAGGCACCAATTAGCAGCAGCTCCCACTAGTGTAGGATATGTGCGTATTCATTTTTTAACAAGGGATACTAAGAGAACGAAGCACATTTGAAAATAGAAGTGAATTTAAAAGTGTCTTAAAATGACATGCTCTATCTGAATCATGCAAGTTTAATTGTGACTTTCCTATCCCTTTAAGTGGGACAGTTATTCTGGGCAAATTAGATTATGGTTACAAGCAATTAAATTAATCAAACTGTTACATTCAACTGGGAATGTAAATACAATATTTGATTAAACATTAAAGGGACACTGAACCCAATTTTTTTCTTTTGTAATTCAGAAAGAGCATGCAATTTTAGGCAACTTTCTAATTTACTCCTATTATCAATTTTTCTCCATTCTCTTGCTATCTTTATTTGAAATAAAAGCCATCTAAGCTTTTTTGGGTTAAGAACTCTGGACAGCACTTTTTGATTGGTGGATGGATTTTTTTCCACCAATCAGCAAGGACAACCCAGGTTGTTCACCAAAATGGGCCGGCATCTAAACTTAGATTCTTGCATTTCAAATAAAGATACCAAGAGAATAAAGAAAATTTGATAATAGGAGTAAATTAGAAAGTTGCTTAAAAATTCATGCTCTATCTGAATCACAAAATAAAAATTTTGGGTTCAGTGTCCCTTTAAGGGATATGAAACCCAAAAAAATTATTTTGTGATTCAGACAGAGCAGACCATTTTAAAAAAAGTTTCCAATTTACTTCTGTTATCAAATTTGCTTTGTTCCCATGATATTGTGTTTTGAAGAGATACCTAGGTGCTGCCATATAGTGCTCTTGCAAATGGATACCATTCTTGCAAAACTGCTGCCATATAGTGCTCCAACAATGGGCCAGCTGGTAAGCAAGCATACGTCCCTGCTTTTTAACAAAAGATACCAAGAGAACGAAGAAAAATTCATAATAGAAGTAAAATTAGAATGTTGTTTAAAATCGCATACTATATCTGAATCATGAAGGGTACGTGTTGGGTTTCATATCCCTTTAAGGCACAGTTTCTTAGTAAAAATATAGCTGAATATTTTAAAGTCATTTTCCTTTCCTGCCAGTATTTAAACAAATTACCCCAAAAAATATAAATCCATTTTTAATCCACAAAGTTAATTAATCATATTGGCGTTCATTCATTATAGGAGCACTCACGTGAATAAGTAGTATCATTTGCCAGGATATTGAAGGGGTACCAAATATTTGCTTAAAAATATTTTTAAAGGGACATGAAACCCCAACAAATTATTTCATGATTTAGGTAGAACATATAATTTGAAACAAATTTCCAGTTTACTTTTATTATCAAATGTGCTTCATTCTCTTGGTATCATGTGTTGAAGGAGCAGCAATGCACTACTGGTTTCTAACTGACAACATGGGTGAGCCAATGACAATCAGTATATATATATATATATATATATATATATATATGCAGCCACCAATCAGCAACTAGAACCTAGGTTCTTTGCTGCTCATGATCTTACCTAGCTAAACCTTTCAACAAAGTATAACAAGAGAAGGAAGCAAATTAAATAATAGAAGTAAATTGGAAAATTGTATGTTCTGTCTAAATCATAAAAGTCTAATTATCACTTTACTGTCCCTTTAAGTAGATTTCGACAGCAGATAAGACCCATAGGTCATATAAGTTTGTCCAAAATTTCCTAAAAAAGTTTTCCACCTCTAATGGAAGTTTATTTAACAAATCAAACACTCCTGAACCTGCTACCCTTCAGCTTGAGATGAATGATCCCTTGTTCTTTAAAAAAGGATATTTACTTAATGAACACTACTATTATACTCTATTCTTATTGATTGGTACTTCTACATAAAGTATTTTATAGTGTTTCAGCCCTTTTTAGCCACTGCAGATAATGAGGGGTCAGAGAATTAATTCTTTAATCCTATATATGAATACATACATGCTGCTATGTCATTTTGGACCTTAACCAAGATCCCAACATCATCTTACCCTTGATGCATTAGCAGCCCAAAACATGCCTCCTTAAATATACTCCAATATAGAAGTCTTTGATCCACTCCAATTTCACCTCCCTGTACCCTAACCCATCCAATGTGATTCATTGTGTTATTGTTTCCCATATAATTTGTCCCATCTAGCATTATATTATTTGGAGTTTTCCTCTCAGATACAAAACTATACCTATATGTACTATGGCCCATAAGCGGCTGTTTCATAAACTAATAGTCCTCTAAGATGTACTATATGAGTCAAATGGTCCATGAGTGGCCTTTAGTATGAGTAGAGGATCCAGCACTATACCTAAATACAAAAAATGAGGTTTTAACTATACATTCAATTTTGTCTTGATTTGTTTCCATGTCATTCATCTTTTTGATGTGTAATCAAATATGGTTTATCTAGACACTTCTTTGGGTTGATTTTATCTATTGTTTTCTAATTGCATACAGTTTGTTATGGTTTTACTGATTCACGCTGTAATCTGTGCAAACCTCAATAAAAATATAAAAAAAGAAAGAAAAAAAAAGGATATTTACATCCTCAGCTTTTCTAAGACGTTTAATATACTTGAAAGTTTCTTTAACATCACCTCTTTCCCTTTGCACCTCTAAACTATACATTTTTAAGTCACTTTATTTCTGTATCTCAGGTGCAACAGGGTTAGCATGTTTGATTAGCAAGTTGATATTGTGTCCTAATTATGATTAAAAAATCTATTGGCTTTTTAGTTGCATCAACAGATTTTTCACTCACCCTCCCATTATTTCATTTATGTGGGAAAATCTTTTTCATAAAATGGTGCCACTATAATTGGTGCAAAGTTTTCCCCATTCTATACCAATTTGTAATTACTAAAACATATAGAAAAACAAGGGCGCCAAAATGGCCAACCATATACAGTCTGTGAAAAGGGATAATAATATCAATATGGTGTAGGCACTTACAAACAGAATACACTTTCAAGTGTTAGTAGTGCAGGCTGTAACCTCCCAGTTGTCCAGCACATTGATAAATTCAGGCAAACTGGATACTCCTTATCCGCTTAGATCAGTAATGGCAAACATTGACACTCCAGATGTTTCAGAACTACATTTCCCTTGATGCTTATGCACTCTGCAGTCCAGTAGAGCATTATGGGAAATGTAGTTCTAAAGAAATGTAGTTCTAAAACATATTGAGTGCCAAGTTTCACCATCACTGATTTGGGTGAAAGGTAAATTAAGCAAAAATGGCTCAGCAAGATGTTTAAAGTAAAAACGTATTAAAATAATATAAAGGCGTGACTGCACATGGCCATTTTGGCGCCCTTGTTATACTATATTTTCATCAGAAGGTTGGACCGAGACCGTGTTCAAAGAGCTGCCTGGGCGGAAGTAAGACAGCCGATTATGATCATCCTTTGATCATTACACTTGGACTTTTTTGATCTTGTTATATTGTGACGCATTATATTGTGACGCATTTCATCTTTAGATTCACTATTATTACTTAGCTTTATTATTTAACATGTAATTCATTACATTTTTCTTTTGGATTTCGGGCCCCCTCTAGTTTGTATTTTTTTTGTCAATTTGTAATTAGTCCACTTTGACTTGAGATTTCCACCCCCAACCCATTTCAAGTATATATCATGTGTGATATGTTCCACTGTGGCTGGACTGTTACCCAACGGACATTTGTCCGACTCACATTTGTGTGACGTATAATATTCCAACAGACAAATGGCCGTCGGATAACAGTCCAGCCACAAGATAAATAGATTAGATACTTTTTATTTTTTTTTACCCAGAGAACCACAAGACGTGTGGGGTGGGACCCATGGTTAGGTTCTTATAGGCGGTTGCGGTGCCCGAGGCTCTGATTAGAACAGAGCACTCTGGAGCGTATCTGCCCTCGGCCAAACTCGGAACATATGTCTGACGGACAAATGTGCTTCGGCATACACTATCTTTAATACTGAGTTTAATTTTCTGGATATAGTGGCTAATTCATTACTTTTTATCAGGCTGTGCTGACCGGTTTATTTGAGATGGGCTATCTGTTGTTTATATGGAAGAACGGAAGAAGAAAGAAAACATTGTAATATTTTCCTGCTTTCCTAAGTTATTACCATACCAAATTTCACATTTTATATACAATTAAGTTTTAAACCAAATTATTTTAGGTTACAAATAAATTTAACACAAATACATATTAAGATGTCATCAAGAGAATATATATACACACACAGTATATACACATACATACACACACACACACACACACACACACACATACATACACACACACAGTATATACACATACATACACACACACACAGTATATACACACACACACAGTATATACACACACAGTATATACACACACACACACACACACACAGTATATACACACACACACAGTATATACAGATACATACACACACACACACAGTATATACACACACATACACACACACAGTATATACACATACATACACACACAGTGTATACACATACATACACACACACAGTATATACACATACATACACACTCACACACAGTATATACACATACATACACACACAGTATATACACATACATACACACACACACAGTATATACACATACATACACACACACACACAGTATATACACACACACAGTATATACACATACATACACACAGTATATACACATACATACACACTCACACACACACACACAGTATATACACATACATACACACACAGTATATACACATACATACACACACACAGTATATACACATACATACACACACACACACAGTATATACACATACATACACACACACAGTATATACACATACATACACACACACACACACACAGTATATACACATACATACACACACACAGTATATACACATACATACACACACACACACACACAGTATATACACATACATACACACACACACACAGTATATACACATACATACACACACACAGTATATACACATACATACACACACACACACAGTATATACACATACATACACACACACAGTATATACACATACATACACACACACAGTATATACACATACATACACACACACAGTATATACACATACATACACACACACAGTATATACACATACATACACACAGTATATACACATACATACACACACACACACACACACAGTATATACACATACATACACACACACACACACACACACAGTATATACACATAGTATATACACATACATACACACACATAGTATATACACATACATACACACACACAGTATATACACATACATACACACTCACACACAGTATATACACATACATACACACACACACACAGTATATACACATACATACACAAACACACAGTATATACACATACATACACACACACACAGTATTTACACATACATACACACACACACACACACACAGTATATACACACACACACAGTATATACACATACATACACACACACACAGTATATACACATACATACACACACACACAGTATATACACATACATACACACACACAGTATATACACATACATACATACACACACACAGTATATACACATACATACACACATACATACACACACAGTATATACACACATACATATATACACATACACACACACACACAGTATATACACATACACACACACACAGTATATACACATACACACACACAGTATATACACACACACACACAGTATATACACACACACACACACACAGTATATACACACACACACACACACAGTATATACACATACACACACACACACAGTATATACACATACATACACACACACACACACTATATACACATACATACACACACACTATATACACATGCATACACACACACTATATACACATACATACACACACACAGTATATACACATACATACATACATACACATATTAAATGTGTATAGAATTGCAATTCTTGATTACCAATAGGATGGTTGCCAATGCAAGAGATACAGGAACAGAAATGTGTGTGTGATTATTAGTTATCATTAAAGTTCAACAGGAACTTTTAGTTTGAAAATTTAGCTTTAGAGAGTAAAAAAACATAAAAAGTCCATGTTACACACAGAACACCTGGGTGTGAATGGTTTTATGTCTTTAACCCTTTTATCAACGTTTTCCAGATTACTTCTTTTACCTTCTTATTGCGCAGACTATAAATAATGGGGTTTAACATAGGAGTCATGATTGTGTATAACACAGCCACCACCTTTACATCTTTGTCCATTGCAGCTGTAGAAGATGGCCAAATGTAGCTAAAGGTCCCACACCCATAATACAAAGCAACCACAGTGAAATGAGAAGCACAGGTAGAGAATGTCTTTGTTAGTCCACTTCTGGAGTTAATTCTGGTGACAGCATAAATGATGCGGCCATAAGTCACAAGAATAAAAAACAGAGGGCCGAAACCGGCAACTACCACCACTACCATATAAATTGTCTCACCAACTTTAGGATCAGAGCAAGAAAGCTTAAACAATGGAGTGACATCACAGAAAAAATGTTCAACCACATTGGGACCACAGAAGACAAGCTTGGATATTGAGAGAGCCTGGACTGTTGAATTGATCAAGCCACAAACCCAACAAGAAATCACAAGCTTTAATCTAACCACTCGACTCATGATTAGAGTGTAGTTGAGCGGGAAGCAGATGGCTACATATCTGTCATAGGCCATTACTGCTAGAATGTAACACTCAGCCACCACAAAAAACTGGAAGAACAATAGCTGGGTAACACAGTTTGAGTAGGAGATGAACCGCTTGGCGGTGATCAGGATGGACAAAAGCTTTGGGACGGTCACCGTTGAAAAGATGACATCAATGATGGCAAGGTTGGCCAAGAAAAAGTACATTGGCGTGTGAAGCCTCTGGTCAAAGGAAATCACAGCCAGGATAACAAGGTTACCGATAACAGTGATAAGGTAGATACCCAGAAAGATGAGGAAGAGTATGGTCTGAGGTTCTGGAGCTTCAGAGAGACCAACAATTAGGAAGCCAGACACAGAGGATTGGTTGACCCCCTGTAAATGTGCCATGAAGACCTGTAACCTGAAGAACAAAAGATAGAATGAAACATAAAGTTACAAATCACAGCAATTTTATTATCACAGCTAAACCCTTCCACAGTAATAACGTTTCAGTGCTTTCACCACCATCCATCTAGTAAACTTGTTAAGATGAAAATAATACAAAATTAAGAGCTTTTAAAACTTTTAGAGAGTATACTGTATTTGTTTGAAGGAAATTCCAATTTTTATAAAACCACTGGGTCAGATACAGCATGTCATTTAAGAATTATTACATGTATTTCTACTCTCAAATTTACTTCATTCTCTTTGTATACTTGGTTGAAAAGCATACCTAGGTAAGCTCAGGAGCAGCAGTTCACTACTGGGAGCTAGCTGGTGATTGGTGGCTATACACATATACCTCTTTTTATTGGCTTACCAGAAGTGTTCAGCTAGCTCCCTGTAGTGCATTCCTTCTCTGAAACTGACTTTAACAATGTGTTTAACCACTTTACATGGATTTAACAGATAATTATATGCAAACAGAAGTACAATCATAAAATGCTCTATCACAGGATGTCGCTTTAATTGAATAAATCCAAACTCTACAAAGTTTATAGTTTGTCTTCAAAATGTTGTTTCTCATATACATACACTGAATTCCAATAATTAGAATCATTATTTGAATGTTAATTTAGCTATTTTCCAAATTGATTTCCTAAATATAAATAGCAAATGTAAAATGTGTTCAACATTTGTTTAGAATATGCCAAATATTTGCTGTTTAAAAATAATTTATCACCCCTTTATCCCTTATAATTACTACATTTTCTAAAATTATGTTCTGAAACTCAGAGTTCAAGCTTCTATAGCCTCTTCCTACCCAAAATGATAACCCACAATCTTCGCTATACTGCAAACCTGTCCTTTTCTAAAAGTCAGTAACAAAACATCTTAGATTGTATTATAATTTACCTTCTTAAACCCTACAATATTTACCCCCTGGGCTTATTATTTTTCTAACACTCATTTTTGTTTATTTGCTTTAATCATCTCCCTGTCTTCCATTCCACATTCCTCATGTTCTTTGAAGCCCTTCAACCAACTTCCAGTTATGTCCCAAAGAGAGTCAATTTTTTATTTAAAAAATCTTTTGCGACCCTTGTATCCCAAGTTTTTATATTATCCTATGAATTAAATATTGTATAGTTTCTTCTTTATTCAGCCTCTATCATCCTTCCTGGAAGTCATGGGCACATGTTAAATGACCCACATTGTGCCTCCATTGCAGAATTTGCTTTGCAAAATCAATACCAAGAGAGCTTATCAATGAAGGACAATATTCCCGCACTGGTATATACAAATATACAACAATGTTGTTAGGTATTTGTTCATACAAATGTATTGAAACAATTCTGCTCTACATTTCCAGTAATACCACGAAAATTAGCCAACTGTCCAAAGGTAAAATAGTCAGAGTATTTGTACATGTGAAACAGTATCCAAGCTTTCAACCTGACCAAGTAACAAAGACCTATCATTACTAATAATCATTTTCACTTACTGCCACTCATCTTTGGTGATCCACCAAATCCCTGTTCTCACCACTTGTAGGAATAACCTAAAATATGACCACCCTAATAAGAGCTTCAGTATATATATATATATATATATATATATATATATATATATATATATATATATCCTTTATTTTGCTTCTTAGATCTTCTAGGCAGATAATCAATATCTAGATCTGAGTATTGTCTTCACTTATTATTTGCAGAATGAAAACAAAATCCGAAACAAAGGTACTGACTATTCCTGAAATGCAATTTGTTTCCAGTAGGTACTTACCTGTGAGTTTATTGGGGTCAATTTATTAGGCTACGGCAGCCAGTGGCATACATATGCGCCCATGTCCGCCGCAGCTCACTTCTGGTGGGCTGAATTTCCCTGCCGGAATTCAGCATTGCACAAGAACGCAATTTTGCGCTCTTGTGCAACGCCGCCCCCTGCCTACGCACAGCCAATCATGCACTGGCATGAGCTGTCAATCTCCCCGGTCGGACGAGATTGAAATTCGCCACCTAACAGGTGGTGAAGAGATTAGGGAAGCAGCGGTCTGATGACTGCTGCTTCATAAATACGGACTGCAGGTTCTCTTGTGAACCTGCAGTCGTATGGGGGCGAAGGCTGGCAAAGCCTTTGATAAATCAACCCCATAGTAGTTATCAATTCTTTAGGCATTTAAGGGGATCATGATATTTATTTATTGCAAGTTGTTCCCTTTCTACTTTTATTCTCTATTTTATAGTAGAACCTGGCTAGTTTTAAAACACTGGTTATTGGATTCTCCTTTCTAGCTAGGAGGACTTGACATTAGTGGTGACGGATTAGCCAGAAATAATATTAGCAGTTAGGACAGTATTATTGAGTACTATTATTTATGTTTAATCCTGAACTATGAATAATATTAGTTAATGCTATTGCAATCATCATAATAATAAATGTTGTACTGATGGCATTTTCACATGCACTTTGAAGGATATCTATCTCAATCTACTCATCTACTGGGAGATTTTTTTTTAAAAAATATACTGTGGACCTTGTTCTTTAGAATGTCAAAAGTAATTTTGTATTTATCATATTTTATCCCACATATTTAATGGCACATTCATATATAATAATAATAATAATAATAATAGTGGTGAGTAAAACGTATATATTAGAATTATCAATTATTATTTTTTTTGTCTCCAATAAATTTCCAATCTCACTTTTAAACATGAAGCTTGTACACAAATTAAAAGTATGATCATCTTAATAATAATATAGGTCTACAATAAGGGCTAGATTATAAGTGGAGCACAAATTTGCGCTCCCGCAAGTGCTGTATCTGTGCTCAACTTTTTTTGAACATTTTGCCCAGTTGCGCACGTATTAAATGTTGCAATTAAAACTTTTGCTCCCGCAGTCGCATCCTAGCGCTGAAAAAAAGGCTTTGCAAAGTTTTGAACATAAGATAGTATCCCCCCATAGACTTTAATGGAACCTCGTTTTGAACAAAAGGAAATAACAGCCACCAGCTTGCGCAAACACGAGCACAGAATTGCAATGAGATATATGTATGTATTTATATGTCTGTAAATACATATACACAGAAGTACGTGCATTTATATACATACATATATTTATACATGTTTTCCTATGGATTCCTACGTAAAAGCACTTTTGACCTGGTCTAACACCTGACATCTCATATTTTTGAGCCCTTATAACTTTTTATTGCATTTTAAAAAAAAATAATTTTTAATCAGTGTTATTATGAGTGTATCTGTACTTTTCAGTGTCATTTTTATGTGTTTTGTGACACTTTTTTGACTTGCGTGACAGTTAACTAGAGCTCTGAATTTGCAGTAATAATTCTAGCGTAAATCTCGATTGCGCTCATGCGTTCGCATTTATTTTTAATACGGGTGTTTAACTTAAGTGCAAACGGCCACAAACACACAATTTTTCCAAACATGTTAATTACAAATTTGAAATGATTAATTGCAGATGTCATTAATTTTTATTGGTTACAGGAAAAAAATATATTCAAACACAGACAGTCATCATCTATATTGAATTATCAGTTATGTTTAACTTTGGATTTGGTCTTTGAAAATCTTTGTCAAAAATCTACTTGTGTAGATTTTTTTTATTTTTTTTCTGTGTTTTTAATTAGATTTCTAAATCATTTGGTACCCTTCTTATTGATTGGAATTCATTTGAAAAAGTTTTAACTTTTTTTTTTTTTAAATTGTTGTAAAATGTTTTTTATGCAAATAAATTTATAAATTTAAGAAATAAGAATGTAAAAGGTCTTATTAAATATAGTGAAATATATTGTTATTGCTTTGATAGTCACCAAGATTCACTACCAAACTAGTTTCCAGACATCTTTTGGCACTTATTTATTTATACAAAAATGAAACAATGGCTTAGAATAGAGATTTTTATTACCACCCATGTTTTATATTTGTATAATTGCATAGGTTTATTTACTTGTTGTAGAATAGCCACAGAATATTATTGATTTATTGCATACATTTAAAATAAGACAAAAGCAATAAGTATTAATATTTAAAAACATTTCAATTAACCTAAATCATTGAAGAAAAAAAACATTTTCCAAAGAAAAAGATAAAATGATAAAAAATTACGGTAATATATATATATATATATATATATATATATATATATAGCACTTTAATGCATGAAATATTTTGGAATTCTTTTAACAAGTGAACGTTTCTAAAATCTGAAGTTTCTAAGATGTCTGGTAAATAAAATAGAACACAGTTTGCACAAACATAATAAAAATATTAATAATTATAATCTGCATTTGGTGTAAAAATCTAGATAAAAAAACCCAATTACAGTTAATAAGTGTCATCATTTATAACACATATCACTCAATGACATCCAGTTTACATTGCTGCTACTTATATAGGTTGTCAATAACTGTTTTTTAAATTTGAACAGTGTTTATCAAAATGTCTTTGATATGAAATGTATGGGATTTGTGTTAATTATATAACACAATAATTATATAAAAGGGGACAGATTCTGAGTGGCGAGCTAACAGTTCCGCGCAAGCGAAAAGGGGTTTATCGTGTCTGTTTGCGTGCGTTGGATGTAGCACTCGTATAACAAGTTGAAAGTAAATGTAGTCACTTGCGCACAATTAAAGTTAACGTGTGTCAGGATAGCGCATCCTCAGAGTGAAACAAAAAATCGTCACAAAACCCATCAAAAATACAGTTACACTCTTAATAACACCATCTAATAAAAATTATTAAAACAAAAAATAGCACAAACAAATGTTAAAAAAGGCTCAAAGCTATGATGTCTCATTTGTTAGAGAAAAAAAGGGCTTTAACATTGAGATACCTAAATATACATGTCTAAATATGTATAGGTATTTGTGTGTGTGTGTATGTATATATATATATATATATATATATATAAACACACATAAATACATATGTATACATATATAGACATATATATTTAAGTGCATTGGAGTCCTTTATAGTTAAGTAGATGAAAATATGAAAAACATATTTATGTAATATTCATATTTAATAATATTATGTATTTATTGTAATATTTCCTATTCCTATGTTCTGCACATAGGGGAATGTCTATATATTTATAAACAGATATTCATATATATATATATATATATATATATATATATATATATAAAAATCTGTATATATCTATACCTATATATATGAGGAAGGAATCTCTTTTATATTATAGCAGATTTTTTTTTTTTTTCCCTGTAGCATTACCAGAAATTGATGCACACAATGAAATCCATTTGCAGCATTGTTATAGATGTAACATTTTTAATTTACAGTATAATGCTCATTTAATTAATCAATTATATTACTCCACAATAAATAAATTATATTGAATCATTAAAGGGACAATCAACTCCAAAATGTATATTGTTTAAAAAGACAGATAATCCCTTTATTACCCATTCCCCAGTTTTGCATAACCAACAGTTATATTAATATACTTTTTACCTCTGTGATTATCTTGTATCTAAGCATCTTCTGACAGCCCCCTGATCACATGACTATAATTTATTATCTATTGACTTGCATTTTAGCAAATTAGTGATGTGTCAGCCACGATTCCACAAGCCTGAGCACAATGTTGTCTATATGACTCATGTGAACTAGCAGTCACATGTTGTGAAAAGCTAATAAAAAAGCATGTGATAAAAGGCTGTCTGTAGTGGCTTAGAAACAGGCAGACATTTAGAGGTTTAAATGTTATAAAGTAAATTAATAAAACAATGTTGGTTGTGCAAAGATGGGGAATGGGTAGTGAAGGAGTTAACTATCTTTTTAAACAATAACAATTTTGGTGTTCACTGTCTTTAAGTTATTTCATTGCCTGTACTATCCTGTCGAGCTGATTCACTGAGTATAAAATACTTCTTAGCAGATTTGAACCTGTACACTTATTATAAAATATGAATGCAGATATTTGCTTTACTGGAAAGTCCTTTAATACTTACAACAGAGTTTTTTTTTATATAAAATATAAACATAATTATGTGAACATAAGATGATAATCATTTGAGTTACAGATCTGCTTAAGAAGTTGGAATCTCTAACCATAAAAAACTCAGCTAAACAACATTTTTTCAACTTTGTCTGATTTATTCTTGAATAAATGTTGTCAGTGTAAGTTATCCCATCTCTGCAGGGGCATCTTGCTGGACAGAGCCTATCAGTTTTAGATATAATTTAACTTAATTGTTTCTTGATAATTTTACCCATGAATATTATTTTAATAGCTTAACTAATTATTACATTATAGATACCTATACTAAGTCCTTAAAGTGTTGGTATGTATGTGTATATAAAGTTTAAAATCTACATACATTATATATATATAGTTTAAAATCTACATACATTATATATATATATATATATATATATATATATATATATATATATACACACACACACACGTACATACAGTATATATATATATACGCATTCACATACAAATATATATATATATATATTCATATATATATTTATTTATATATATAATTTGATTAAATGTAATGATTTTGAAGAATGTAAAAAGTTTGAATAATTGCTGTAATGATTTTGAAAACCAGATTCTGTATAAGCAGTTTAGTGCACAAAATATTTCAGCTGGTGATAAAATAAAACTTACGGTCATAACCTGGCTTCCCACATGTTCTGCTCAGTGATGTACACCCCATTAGTTTGGGACATTGTAATAATGTGTATACTATATCCTCTTATAAAATGTCAGAAAGTCCTGTGGCACCAGATCCCAATGGGTGAAACGTTGGCAACAATGCAATTATTCATCTTTCTGAAATAAAAACAAGAAATAAAACTTTGAGCTTCAAATTCTGTTATTGTAGAAGTATACTCAGTACTACTTTATATTGTAAAACGTATCTTATTTCTATGAATAAACTACAGCTCTATTTTATATGTGTTGCTCTATATTTCAGGGGTGTAATTTGGCCTACACCAGTTAGGCCTGTGCCTAGGGCTGCAAGATTTGGGAGGGGGCAGCACATTTCCATGGTATTATTTTCTGTTTTTATGGTTATAGTTTACAAAGAGTGTAACTATGTGAATTGAATGGTGTGAGGGCCTTATTGAGTGTAATGCTAAAACCCCAAAAATTCTACACACAAATCTCCAAAAATTGTAAGACATAATGTAAAAAGGAGGATATGGGGAAGCGCTCCAAAAGAGATGACCGTCTTCTTATGTTGTTATATATATATATATATATATATATATATATATATATATATATATATATATATAAAATATTGTTGATAATATCCAAAATACAAACTATGTTGCAAAATAGAATACTAATTGTAAAAAAGTGCTAATTTGCACATGAAAGCTAGCTATAGGTGATTTCAATACTGGGTATAGAATGAGGGCTATAGGCCTATATTATACAAACTGGGCAAATATAAAGAATATAAAAACAACGAATTAAAAACAAATAACATTTATTCCATATCATAACAAGTATATAATCATACCATTGGTAATAATGAAAGATGCCGGCATCTATGAGTAAAAAGTAAAAATGTATAAAAATGAACTATGTTCACAAAAAATCTTTTGAAAAAGGACAAAAATATAAGATGTGGTAAAGTGCAGTTGCATGATACAATGTACCAAAAACTGTGATCCGTGTATTATCTTAAACCCAGTTTGGTGCTGAGAAGGTTACTATGCTGAAATATTTTTTTGTGAACATAGTTCATTTTTATACATTTTTACTTTTTACTCATAGATGCCGGCATCTTTCATTATTACCAATGGTATGATTATATACTTGTTATGATATGGAATAAATGTTATTTGTTTTTAATTAGTTGTTTTTTGATTCAAGAAATAGTTTACAGAAATAATGAAAAAACAGGAAAGAGAATCTTCACCATTGTGGTTAATCATCAAGATACCAAAATAAGGCCTAGATTTAGAGTTTGGCGTTAGCCGTGAAAACCAGCGTTAGAGGCTCCTAACGCTGGTTTTAGGCTACCGCCGGTATTTGGAGTCACTCAAAATAGGGTCTAACGCTCACTTTTCAGCCGCGACTTTTCCATACCGCAGATCCCCTTACGTCAATTGCGTATCCTATCTTTTCAATGGGATTTCTCTAACTCCGGTATTTAGAGTCGTTTCTGAAGTGAGCGTTATACATCTAACAAAACTCCAGCCGCAGGAAAAAAGTCAGTAGTTAAGAGCTTTCTGGGCTAACGCCGGTTTATAAAGCTCTTAACTACTGTGCTCTAAAGTACACTAACACCCATAAACTACCTATGTACCCCTAAACCGAGGTCCCCCCACATCGCCGACATTCGAAAAAATTTTTTAACCCCTAATCTGCCGACCGCCACCTACGTTATCCTTATGTACCCCTAATCTGCTGCCCCTAACACCGCCGACCCCTGTATTATATTTATTAACCCCTAATCTGCCCCCCTCAACGTCGCCTACACTTATTAACCCCTAATCTGCCGACCGCAAAGCGCCGCCACCTACGTTATCCTTATGTACCCCTAATCTGCTGCCCCTAACACCGCCGACCCCTATATTATATTTATTAACCCCTAATCTGCCCCCCACAACGTCGCCTCCACCTGCCTACACTTATTAACCCCTAATCTGCCGACCGGACCTGAGCGCTACTATAATAAAGTTATTAACCCCTAATCCGCCTCACTAACCCTATAATAAATAGTATTAACCCCTAATCTGCCCTCCCTAACATCGCTGACACCTAACTTCAATTATTAACCCCTAATCTGCCGACCGAATCTTGCCGCTATTCTAATAAATGTATTAACCCCTAAAGCTAAGTCTAACCCTAACACTAACACCCCCCTAAATTAAATATAATTTAAATCTAACGAAATTAATTAACTCTTATTATATAAATTATTCCTATTAAAGCTAAATACTTACCTGTAAAATAATCACGAGCACGAGCACGTTTTTGAGGCTGGCAGCGTCCGTAAGCAACTCTGGTATCGAGAGTTGAAGCTGCGTTAAAAATGCTCTACGCTCCTTTTTTGGAGCCTAACGCAGACTTTATGTGGACTCTCGATACCAGAGTTATTTTTATGGTGCGGCCAGAAAAAAGCCGGCGTTAGTTTTTCGGGTCGTTACCGACAAAACTCCAAATCTAGGCCATAGAGATTAGGTTTATTTTTTTATTTTTGATAATTTGGTTTATTATTTTATTTAATGTTAGAATTTTTTATTTTTTGTAATCTTCAATTAATTTAAGCTTAGTTTTTTTTTTTTTTTTAACTAATGTTAGCTTTTTTATTTTAATTCACCGAAATTACGAGTTTTGCGGTAACAGGGGTGCTTTGCTAACGAGCCTTTTGTTCCCACCGCTCCCTTAAGACAACGCTGGTATTACAGGTTTTTTTAAACCTGGCGTTAGCCGCAAAAAGGTGAGCGTAGAGCAGAATTTAGCTCCACATCTCACCTCAATACCAGCGTTGCTTACGTTAGGGGTAAGCTGGCTAAACGTGCTTGTGCACAATTTCCCCATAGGAAACAATGGGGCTGAGCTGGCTGAAAAAAAACACCTGCAAAAAAGCAGCATCCAGCTTCTAACGCAGTCCCATTGTTTCCTATGGGGAAAATAAATCTATGTCTACACCTAACACCCTAACATGAACCCCAAGTCTAAACCACCCTAATCTTACACTTATTAACCCCTAATCTGCCGACCGCAAAGCGCCGCCACCTACGTTATCCTTATGTACCCCTAATCTGCTGCCCCTAACACCGCCGACCCCTATATTATATTTATTAACCCCTAATCTGCCCCCCACAACGTCGCCTCCACCTGCCTACACTTATTAACCCCTAATCTGCCGACCGGACCTGAGCGCTACTATAATAAAGTTATTAACCCCTAATCCGCCTCACTAACCCTATAATAAATAGTATTAACCCCTAATCTGCCCTCCCTAACATCGCTGACACCTAACTTCAATTATTAACCCCTAATCTGCCGACCGAATCTCGCCGCTATTCTAATAAATGTATTAACCCCTAAAGCTAAGTCTAACCCTAACACTAACACCCCCCTAAGTTAAATATAATTTAAATCTAACGAAATTAATTAACTCTTATTATATAAATTATTCCTATTAAAGCTAAATACTTACCTGTAAAATAATCACGAGCACGAGCACGTTTTTGAGGCTGGCAGCGTCCGTAAGCAACTCTGGTATCGAGAGTTGAAGCTTCGTTAAAAATGCTCTACGCTCCTTTTTTGGAGCCTAACGCAGCCTTTATGTGGACTCTCGATACCAGAGTTATTTTTATGGTGCGGCCAGAAAAAAGCCGGCATTAGTTTTTCGGGTCGTTACCGACAAAACTCCAAATCTAGGCCTAAGTGTCTACAAATTGCACAAGGTATTAGAAAAAAATAAAATAAATGAAATAAAGTAGTGCACTGTGGAGGAAATAACTAATCTTATACCAGATATAGTAAATTGGAACCTCATTTTTAATCGTTAGAAAATCCTCTTTACAAAGGATCACTCATTTAACAGAAATTACACTTAGAGAAAATATAATTATATATACGGTCACTCTTGGACCTATGGTCAATAACAGAATTTAGAAAATATAAATTGACTGAGCAAATACTTAAAACAAAAATGATATATTGAGATTGGGCCAAGGTTTATTATAAAGGAAGCCTCAGTAGACTTATGATTCTACCTTCCATTAATTATGAAGCAGGTCACTTTTGGGCTCTTGTTATAAGTTAAGATAACTCTTAGAAGGAAGGAAATAGATCACTTATGAATCTATGACTCATCTGGGTACTTATAATAGGTTCAATTAGTATATCTTATAGTGAACTGAAGATGTGAGTGTCAGGATGCCAGGAATCAGACTGAGAGGAGAAGTGCAAAAATAATCACACCTTTATTAATAGCAAAAAAAATAATAAAAAGTCCACAAGTCAAATAACAAGCCAGGAATCAAAACCAGAGCTGGTAGTCAGACGAGCCGAGTCAGGAGCCAAAGTGAATAGTCAGACGAGCCGAGTCAGGAGCCAAAGTGAGTAGTCAGACGAGCCGGAATCAGGAACAAGGAGAACAACAGAGTCAGGAACAAGCCAAAGATCAAGAACCAGAAGGGACGTCAGACAGCCAGGTAATACACAGGAGCTCTCACAAACAGGTCTGAGACAATGCAAGGGCAAAGCATACTGGACAGAGGCCCTTTAAATAATAAGTGATGACATCACAATTCTGAGACTGCATCCTGTCTCACATGGATGATGCACACCAGTCTGGCCATAAAAGGAAGTGCAGGAAATGAGCAGCATCACACAGTATGCACCAGAGTCAGCAAGAGAGGTGAGTAAAATGGCTGCTAGCAGCACATGACAAACAAGGCAGGGAATAAACCCTGACAGTGAGAAGGAATTAGTGCTAAGACCCCTTATTACACCTTAGCCAGGTGTTGAAAACCAAGAATAAGACATCTTCTTATACATGTTGAATTGAGTTTAACATAAAAATTATTTATGTATAATAATGCTAAGGTGTACTGACAGGGGCGGAACTATCAGTGGTGCAGAGATCGCGACTGCGACCGGGCCCAGGAGGTCCCCCATCAGGGGGGCCCAACCTTCAGCACAACAATTTTTTTTTCCAAATTGTATTTATTTTTATTTCATTTAAAATTTCTTGCCCCCGCGTGCCTGTCTCCCCCCCACACACCTCTTCCCCCCACAGAGATCTTCTCCATTTGCCTGTGCTGTGCCGCTGTGTAACTGACTTTCCTGACATTTTTTAAATCAGAGCGTTGCCGTGGGTTACCATGGCAACGCTCTGAGACATTTCCTTCTTAGTGAGCGGGAAAGAATGCGCTATCGCTATGTGTCTGCATGCAGTAGCTAACAGCTCAGTGAAGTGGAACTGCCTGGAGGGATGGCAACACTGCACCAGAGATCCGGACGGCGGGTGTTGGCGGTAGGCCGGTGCTGTTTCAGAACTTGCAGAAGACAAGTGCACTGTTCAAGCAAAGTCCCCGGCGGGTGTGTGAGTGACATTAGTAGCAATGAATGCATCATGATGGCAGATAGAGCCCAGCGACTCCCCTGTACACAGCCAGCCACCCCAGCGCACAGCCCATCGGATGGCCCATCTGCAGAGACAGCTTAGAACTCCAGAGCTCACGTCACGGTCAATACCTATTCTTGTTATCTCTCACTACGCTGCTGGGTATCAGGACGTTAGTAAGGAGGATTCAGGCCTATCAGCTGTCACTGCGGTGATGCTAAACATTGCAATCCTCACTCTGCTAAGCAAAGTAATAAGGTACCACCACAGGCAGCTCAGTGCATAGCCCATGGTTACTGCCATGACAGCTCTCTCTGGTCACTCTGCCTTTAAGAGCACATTGTAATATCTGTATCTTTCACCAACTCCTGGTGAAAAGATATTACATATTATATGTTAGGTTTTTTAAGGGGTGTTTGGGTTAGGTTAGGGGTATGTGGGTGGTGGGTTGTAATGTTGGGGGGGTATTGTATGTTTTTTTTAAATGCAAAAGAGCTGCTTTCTTTGGGGCATGCCCCGCAAAAGGCCCTTTTAAGGGCTGGTAAGGTAAAAGAGCTGTTAACTTTATTTTAGAATAGGGTAGGGCATTTTTTTTTATTTTGGGGGGCTTAAAGTAGGTGTAATAAGTTTAAAATTCTTGTAATCTTTTTTTATTTTTTGTAATTTAGTGTTTGTTATTTTTGTAATTTAGTTTAGTTGATTTAATTGTAGATAATTGTAGATAGTTTAGTTAATTAATTTATTTAATTGTAGTGTTAGGTTTACTTGTAACTTAGGTTAGAATTTATTTTACAGGTAATTTTGTACTTATTTTAACTAGGTAGCTATTAAATAGTTATTAACTATTTAATAGCTATTGTACCTAGTTAAAATAAATACAAAGTTGCCTGTAAAATAAATATAAATGCTAAAATAGCTACAATATAATTATTATTTATATTGTAGCTATATTAGGGTTTATTTTACAGGTAAGTATTTAGCTTTAAATAGGATTAATTTATTTAATAAGATTTATTTTATTTTGTTAGATTTAAATTAAATTTAACTTAGGGGGGTGTTAGTGTTAGGGTTAGACTTAGACTTAGCTTTAGGGGTTAATACATTTATTAGAGTAGCGGCGAGGTCTGGTCGGCAGATTAGGGGTTAATACTTGAAGTTAGGTGTCGGCGATGTTAGGGAGGGCAGATTAGGGGTTAATACTATTTATTATAGGGTTTTTGAGGCGGGAGTGAGGCGGTTTAGGGGTTAATACATTTATTATAGTGGCGGCGAGGTCCGGTCGGCAGATTAGGGGTTAATAAGTGTAGTTAGGTAGCGGCGACGTTGGGGGGGGCAGATTAGGGGTTAATAAATATAATAGAGGGGTCGGCGATGTTAGAGGCAGCAGATTAGGGGTACATAGCTATAATGTAGGTTGCGGCGGTGTACGGAGCGGCATATTAAGGGTTAATAATAAAATGCAGGGGTCAGCGATAGCGGGGGCGGCAGATTAGGGGTTAATAAGTGTAAGGTTAGGGGTGTTTAGACTCGGGGTACATGTTAGGGTGTTAGGTGCAGACTTAGGAAGTGTTTCCCCATAGGAAACAATGGGGCTGCATTAGGAGCTGAACGCTGCTTTTTTGCAGGTGTTAGGGTTTTTTTCAGCTCAAACTGCCCCATTGTTTCCTATGGGGATATCATGCACGAGCACGTTTTTGAAGCTGGCCGCGTCCGTAAGCAACGCTGGTATTTAGAGTTGAAGTGGCGGTAAATTATGCTCTACGCTCCCTTTTTGGAGCCTAACGCAGCCCTTCAGAGAACTCTAAATACCAGCATTGTTTAAAAGGTGCGGGGGGAAAAAACATGCATAGCTAACGCACCCCTTCTAACGTAAAACTCTAAATCTAGGTGTATGATATGCAAGGTCCCCAACATAGCTGCATGATTCCTATCATTATATTATTGGTATAAATATCCACAAATATCCCCATGTTTTTCATACATGGTTCCAGTAAGTCCCTTCTATAAACATTAGTGGGGTTCAACCTTGGCTAATGGTCAAATCGAGATACTGACTTGTTTTTCAGAACATAGGAGCTTGTTACTCAGAAAGTGTAAATAAAAAAGACTGGGCAAAATTTGATCATGGAAGTAAATTGGAAAGAGTCTTAAAACGGCTGCTCTATCTGAATCACAAACGTTTATTTTGACTTGAGTGTCCTTTTAAAGCCCAGATTAGCTCCTCCCAATAAGCCAAATAGTGGGTGGAGTTTGGTTATTTAAAAACAATTGTACACTTTTTTTATTTTGCTTTAATCTTTGTATTAATTATTCAACTAATATGTATAGAAAGAAAAAATATATATAAATAAGAAAACAAGATCACAGTGTATAGCTAACAAGACATCAGCTGTAACAGAAAGACTTTTGTCTACATCTACATATATCCTCCATCTTACATAGGTCTCTGAATACCATTCGCTTGTGTCTCTCGTTTTAAATGATTAGACTTGACTGATGTTATTCTTTAGCAACAAAGCAGAAATGGTTTGTAATTCAAAGTAGTTCTTTACTATCCATTTAATGACATTTGTTTTGTTCATAAACTCTCTGCGCAGTACAGTGATTTGTCTTTTTTCATTTTTAGAGCAGGTGCAACTAAACACGCATTATTGAAAAGTAGTGAAAAAGAGAAGAATTCCCAAAAGTGACGCAATATAGCACTCTCTACCTAGAATAGAAAATTGGATAAATGGCCTGTAAAACTGAAAGGGACATTAAGCACTAAGGACTAGATGACAAGAGGAGGGCTAAATATTGCCTGTTTGCGGGAGTGCGATAATTAACCAACCATTACAAGAAACTGGTTATTGCTACCAGGAGCTCCGAAAAATAAAGGGAATTATAGTTTTTAATTTTTTAAAAAAACTGTAGCTTTTTTTTTTAATTATAAAAAAAAAACTGCACTAGGCAGTTTTGGGTCTTTATTTGTAGTGATGTCCCGAACTGTTCGCCCGCGAACGGTTCACAGCGAACATAGCTTGTTCGCGTTCGCGTTTGTGGGCGAACACATGGCGATGTTCGATCCGCCCCTATGTGTCATCATTGAGGAAACTTTGACCCTGTATGTCACAGTCATCTGACACATTAGAGCCAATCAACATCAGACACTCCCTCACAGACCCTCCCAGCTACTCGGAATCCGCCATTTTAGACTCATAACGACCTTGCTTTCTTAATGAGAGGACGTGTTGTGTTTTTGCTCCTGACATTAATAGGAAAAACATAGCTAGGCTAGTGTATTTAGTGTCCACTACAGTCCAGAAGGACTCCACTCATCTCTGCTGCAAGCACAGCACCCCAAAAAGCCCTTTTTAGGGCTATATTTCGTGCCGTTTTTTGTTTTTTTTTTTATTAGCATTTGCCTGGCTTTCAGGCTGTGTGTTTAAGGCTCACAGCATATGCTGTGATTACTGCCACCACTGATATCTCCCTAACAACATTAGTTTAAATTTAACTAACCAAAAATTTTAATTATTTTGCTAGTGTAATTTTTTTTCATTTTCTATCAGGCCTGTGTCACACAGCATATACTCTGGTTCATTGCTCTGTGTCAGCCACCAGTGTTAATATCCGTTTATAACATTATTTTAAATTAAAAAAAAATAAAAAAAAATTATTTTGCTAGTGTAATCTAATTACATTTACTATCAGGCCTGTGTCTGTCAGGCTCACTCAGCATTAATATACCTCATTTTTTTCAGTCTTTTGGTTAATTGGTCTGTGCCAGGCAGCCACCCAGCACTCATATCTTCTTCACCTTAATTTAAATATAAAAAAAAAAAAAAAAGTTTAAATTTGTTTGATAGTGTAATCTAATATAATTTTCTATCAGGCCTGTGTGTTTTGCTGACATACAGCGCCTACTGTGTTTACTTGCTGCCCTCCCTAGTCTATGAGCCACGACTCATATGTGTTTAACCTTTTTTTAATTCCCCCCAAAAAAAATAATTTAAATCATTTTTCTAGTGTAATCTAATAGTATTTTCTATCAGGCGTGTGTGTATCTGACTTACAGAGCCTACTGTTTTTAATAGCTGCCCTTCCAAGGCTATCAGCCACGACTCATATGTATGTGCTTAACCTTTTTCTTTAAATTCCCCAAAAAAAGTCTTTAAATCATTATGCTAGTGTAATCTAATTTTATTTTCTATCAGGCCTGTGTCTAACTGTCTATCTGACTTACACAGCATACTGTTGTTAATTGCTGCCCTACGTAGCAGCCAGCCAGTGCGACCACTCATATGTGCATTGCACTTCTTAACATAATTTTAATATTAAAATCTAAAATTTTAAAATATTTTGCTAGTGTAATCTAAATTAATTTTCTATCAGGCCTGTGTTTTTGTCACTTACACAGCATACTGTGTTAGATTGCTGCCCTACCTACCATCCACGACTCATATCTGCCAGCCTGTGTGCCAGGCCCAACTAGCCAATTAGTGGCACCAATCATAATTCTTGTAACAGTATATAAAAAAATAAAAATCATAATTGTTTGGACTGCAAATATTCAGTCTCCTAGTGCCATTGAATTGCATTTACCTCCTGCCTGCCAGCCTTTTGGGCCAGGCCGTCTAGCCAACTATTTACACCAATCATAATTGTTGTCACAGACAGTATAGTTACTAATTAAAATTTTAAAAAAATTGATTGTTGATCTTAATCCTCAGTTTGCTCGTGCCATTGAATTGCACTTTTCTACTGCCTTCCAAGCCTGTGTGCCAGGCCTACTTTCAAAATATTTACACCAATTATATTTGTTGTCACAGTATTCTTAATAATTAAAAATTAATTTTTTTTGGTAATAGTTGTTCTGAATCCTCAGTTTGCTCGTGCCATTGAATTGCACTTTCCTCCTGCCTTGCAGCCTGCTGTGTGCCAGGCCCACCTAGCCAATTATTGCCAGCAATCATATTTCTTTTAACAGTATTGCAAAAATTGTCAATCATCACTGTTTTGACTGTCAGTATTCAATCTCCTAGTGTCCTTGAATAGCATTTACCTCCTGCCTGCCAGCCTTTTGTGCCAGGCCGTCTTGCCAACTATTTATACCAATCATAATTGTTGTCACAGTATAGTTACTAATTAAAATAAAAAAATTCTTGATTGTTGATCTTAATCCTCAGTTTGCTCGTGCCATAGAATTGCACTTTTCTACTGCCTTCCAAGCCTGTGTGCCAGGCCTACTTTCAAAATATTTACACCAATCATATTTGTTGTCACAGTATTCTTAATAATTAAAAATTTAAATTTTTGGTAATAGTTGTTCTGAATCCTCAGTTTGCTCGTGCCATTGAATTGCACTTTCCTCCTGCCTTGCAGCCTGCTGTGTGCCAGGCCCACCTAGCCAATTTTTGCCAGCAATCATATTTCTTTTAACAGTTTTGCAAAAATTGTCAGTCATCACTGTTTTGACTGTCAGTATTCAGTCTCCTAGTGTCCTTGAATTGCATTTACCTCCTGCCTGCCAGCCTTTTGTGCCAGGCCATCTTGCCAACTATTTACACCAATCCTAATTGTTGTCACAGTATAGTTACTAATTAAAATTAAAAAATTCTTGATTGTTGATCTTAATCCTCAGTTTGCTCGTGCCCTAGAATTGTACTTTTCTACTACCTTCCAAGCCTGTGTGCCAGGCCTACTTTCAAAATATTTACACCAATCATATTTGTTGTCACAGTATTCTTAATAATTAAAAATTTAAATTTTTGGTAATAGTTGTTCTGAATCCTCAGTTTGCTCGTGCCATTGAATTGCACTTTCCTCCTGCCTTGCAGCCTGCTGTGTGCCGGCCCACCTAGCCAATTATTGCCAGCAATCATATTTCTTTTAACAGTATTGCAAAAATTGTCAATCATCACTGTTTTGACTGTCAGTATTCAGTCTCCTAGTGTCCTTGAATTGCATTTACCTCCTGCCTGCCAGCCTTTTGTGCCAGGCCATCTTGCCAACTATTTACACCAATCATAATTGTTGTCACAGTATAGTTACTAATTAAAAAAAAAATTCTTGATTGTTGATCTTAATCCTCAGTTTGCTCGTGCCCTAGAATTGCACTTTTCTACTGCCTTCCAAGCCTGTGTGCCAGGCCTACTTACAAAATATTTACACCAATCATATTTGTTGTCACAGTATAGTTACTAATTAAAATTAAAAAATTCTTGATCTTAATCCTCAGTTTGCTCGTGCCATTGAATTGCACTTTTCTCCTGCCTGCCAGCCTGTGTGCCAGGCCCAACTATCCAATTAGTGCCAGCAATCATATTTCTTTTAACAGTATTGCAAAATTTGTCAATCATCACTGTTTTGACTGTCAATCTGCAGTCTACTAGTGCCCTTGAATTGCATTTTCCTCCTGCCTGCCTGCCTGTGTGCCAGTCCCAACTAGCCAATTAGTGCCACCAATCATATTTATTGTAACAGTATTGGAATTTTTGTTAATCATAACTGTTTTGACTGTGATTCTTCAGTCTCCTAGTGCCATTGAATTGCAGTTTCCTTTCTCCCAGCGTGTGTGCCAGACAGGCCCATTTGCCAACTAGTGCCAAACAATCATATTTGTTGTCACAGTACTTGTAATATTTAAAAAAATTAACAATTTGTGATTTTTAAAACATCTGTCTTTTTTGTTGTTGTCAGTCTCACAGCGTATACTGTGCCCACTTTCACAGTGCCACCACTCAATTGGTGTAATAGTATTGTTAGTGTCCATTTAAAAAAAAATGACAGGCAGAGGCAGGCCACCCCGCAGGTTCCGTGGTCATGGTCGTAGTGCTGTGATTCCTTTAGACCCTACAAATATGCACATTGTTCAGACGCCGGGTGCCAGGGGGGACGCGAAAACGTCTGAGGAGGACCTAGTTGAATGGCTAACACAGGACACCCAATCTTCTGCTAGTCCTCCTAACCTTGACGCACCATCTACGTCTAGCTGTGTTTTGGGCAGGTCTCAAGTGACCAGTGCCACTCCCCCGCCTGTCGCCACCACCAACACTAGCACCACAGCCGCTTCACTTGATCTGTCACAGGAGTTATTGACACATCATTTGGAAGAAATGAGTGATGCGCAACCATCATTGACAGAGGATGTAGATAATAGTGATCAGTCTCAGTCAGGCAGCATTACCGACATGGAGGTACGGTGTGATGATGATGTTGTACCCGCTGCTGCTTCCTTTCTTGATGTTTCAGATACAAGTGAAGCGGTTGATGATGATGTGTCGGTGGATGTCACGTGGGTGCCTGCTAGAAGAGAAGAAGAAGAGGGGGAAAGTTCAGATGGGGAGACAGAGAGGAGGAGATGATTGGGAAGCATGGGGAGGTCGTCTCAAGGAGCTAGTGGCACAGTCAGACAGCATGCATCGTCACCAGGGGTCAGCCAGACAGCACGCCAACGCCCATCAACGCATGCTGTTGCCACCACCAGAATGCCGTCATCACAGAGCTCAGCAGTGTGGCATTTTTTTTGTGTGTCTGCCACTGACAACAGCGATGCCATTTGCAACCTGTGCCAAAAGAAACTGAGTCGTGGGAAGTCCAACACCCACCTAGGTACAACTGCTTTGTGAAGGCACATGGTCTCCCATCACAAACGCTGATGGGAAGAACACATGAGTAGAAGCAGCACACAAAGTGAAAGCCGCCCTCCTCCTCCTGCTCCAGCATCTTCAGCCACGTCAACCAGTGCTTGCCCCCTCTCAACCATCCTCCACTCAGTCTCTCTTACGTAGCAGTTCCTGGTCATCTGCCCACAGTCAGGTGTCTGTCAAGGACATGTTTGAGCATAAGAAGCCAATTTCTCAAAGTCACCCCCTTGCCCGGCGTCTGACAGCTGGCTTGTCTGAACTCTTAGCCCGCCAGCTTTTACCATACAAGCTGGTGGAGTCTGATGCTTTCAAAAAAAAATTATCTATTGGGACACCGCAGTGGAAGGTACCTGGCAGAAATTTCTTTTCACAAAAGGCAATCCCAAACCTGTACTCTGTTGTGAGAAAGGAAGTTATGGCATGTCTGGCACACAGCGTTGGGGCAAGGGTCCATATGACCACGGATAGCTGGTCTGCCAAGCATGGTCAGGGCAGGTATACCACCTACACTGCGCATTGGGTAAACCTGCTGACTTCTGACAAGCATGGAATGCGTGGCTCTGCAGAAGAGTTGGTGACACCGCCATGACTTGCAGGCAGGCCTGCTGCTACCTCCTCTACTCCTCCTACTCCATCCTCTTCCATAACCTCTTCCTCGGCTGAGTCCTCTTCAACTTCTGCGTCTTGCTCCACATCTATGGCACCCCCCCAGCTCCCCAGGTACTATGCTACATCCCGGGTACGGCAGTGTCACGCCGTCTAGGGGTTGACTTGCCTGAAAGCGGAGAGTCACACCGCACCAGCACTCCTGACCGCCCTGAACGCACAGGTGGATCAGTGGCTGACTCCGCACCAACTGGAGATTGGCAAGGTTGTTTCTGACAATGGAAGTAATTTGGTGGCGACATTGAAATTGGGCAAGTTGACACATGTGCCGTGCATGGCACATGTGTGTAATCTAATTGTACAACGTTTTGTCCATAAGTACCCAGGCTTACAGGACGTCCTGAAGCAGGCCAGGAAGGTGTGTGGCCATTTCAGGCGTTCCTACACGGCCATGGCGCACTTGTCCGATATCCAGCATCGAAACAACCTGCCAATGAGGCGCTTGATTTGCGACAGCCCAACACGGTGGAATTCAACACTCCTAATGTTTGACCGCCTGCTCCAACAAGAAAAAGCTGTTAATGAGTATTTGTATGACCGGGGTGCTAGGCCAGCCTCTGGGGAGCTGGGGATATTTTTTCCAAATTACTGGACGCTCATGCGCAATGCCTGTAGGCTCATGCGTCCTTTTGAGGAGGTGACAAACCTTGTCAGTCGCACCGAAGGCACCATCAGCGACATCATACCATTTGTTTTCTTCCTGGAGCGTGCCCTGCGAAGAGTGCTGGATCAGGCAGTAGACGAGCGTGAAGAGGAAGAGTTGTGGTGTCCATCACCCCCACAAACAGCCGAATCAGCATCGCTTGCTCGACGAGGATTGTGAGGAAGAGGAGTCAGAGGAGGAATGTGGCTTTGAGGAGGAGGAGGAGGAAGACCGAGCACAACAGGCATCCCAGGGTGCTCGTTGTTGTCACCTCTCTGGTACCCGTAGTGTTGTACGTGGCTGGGGGGAAGAAGATACCATCAGTGAGATCAGTGAGGAGGAGGAACGGGACATGATTAGCTCGGCATCCAACCTTGTTCAAATGGGTTCTTTCATGCTGTCGTGCCTGTTGAGGGACCCTCGTATAAAAAAGCTGAAGGAGAACGACCTGTACTGGGTGTCCACGCTCCTCGACCCCCGGTATAAGCATAAAGTGCCTGAAATGTTACCAAATTCCCGCAAGTCGGAAAGGATGGAGCATTTTAAGAATAAATTAAAAACTATGCTTTACACAGCGTATAAGGGTGATGTCACAGCACCACGGGAATGTAACAGGGGAAGAGATTAAATTAATCCTCCTCGGGGGGCGGGGCTAGCCGCCGAGGTGGATGGCCGCACTTCTACAGAGCTCCTGACTCTAAGCTTGCAAATGAGACCTACCTATCTATTTGGTTGCACAAAGTTAAGCTCCAACCAACTGAGACAATTCAAAAATGAGTCTGGGAGTACATTGGTCTTTTGTGTGACCCGGTACAGAGAAAAAGACATGCCACGCAACGAGCAAGGCTTCAGAGCAGCTGAAGATGGCGGATCATTACAGTGAGGCGGTAACTTCAAAATTCTACTCCTATCTAACACCCCCTGTGTCCCAGGTTTGAGTAGTAACTTTCTAGTAGCTGACATTCAAACCTGACTAGTTACTATATGGAGCATAATTGCTTGACTACAATGGAGGCAGTCGATCTTTGGGAACAGAGGATCCGGGCTGCCCTGGCGCAGCACTTCTGCGATCTGCAACGGAACCTGATGCAGATGCTGGCACACATGGAGCCTCAACAGGTGGTGGATTCTGGCCCCCAGAGAATTCGGAGTCCCCGGCCCGCAGCGGGGATGCTGAGCACACTTACCACGGATCTGGGGAACAAGATATCACTCTCTCCACGTGGCGCTGAGAGCCGGAAATCTACTCGGGCCGCAAATTCCACTAAAAAGGTTAGCAGTGTAAAGAGACTCCTTCACTTTAGTTATGTCCCTAAACATCGCCCCAGTGGCGCAACGAAAGCCCGAAATATGCGGCATCTGAGGGAAAGGGGTACAAGAAAGACTAAATTTGCAGATGTGGGGGCCAAGAATGAGAAACTGCAGAGATCGGTGCCGGCAGAGAAGCTAATCACTCACAGGGGGAACTTAAGTGGATTGTCTTTCCAGCGCCATGTTTCCCAGCTAGCCAGATCTGTAGACTTGTTTGGCAGCCCTGAGGGTAGGTGGCCCTCTGTGAGAAAAGGAATAGGGTGATGAGTGTGGAGGTCGGGACGGACCTCTGGACATGACAGCTGATCCTCTAGCAAGCCCTAGTTACGGACATTGAACTAACTAACTTGGTAATCTCCAGCCTATAGCTGCATAAGACTTTATTGCTAAGGACACATCTATGTATTTTTGTTGCCAGTATTTGATTGGAGTTGGGTTATCACTAAATAGCCATGTTTATAATGATTTATTTACTTTAGCCATAACCCATTCACTGATAGACCGTGATTTTTTCCCTTTTTTGCATGCCGTGTATTACCTGTTACTGAGCCTGTACTGGCTTGTAGTCACTGATAGCATAATGCCACTGTAAATATACTTGCAGCCTATGAATGCGGTGGAATACAGATAGTCTTTAGACCGGTGCTGACCACTTAGTTCAGGTAAACGTGAATGCTGTACCTTGATATCCACAATTCTCTGTCTTGCGCACATCATTCAGACTGTTTTTGTATTTATGTTACCTGCATAATTACTGCAAGCATGCTTCATGTTTATTGCTGTCCATAACCCTTATCCCAATGCTGTCTCACTGTGCCAATATTTGCTATGGGAACTTCCCTTTAGTTCCTATGCCGATACCATTAGCTCCGGTTCATTTATAATGTGTTGCATCTTTAATATGCTAGTGTTAACATGTTCTTTGTTCTGGCTCATCATACTAAGCGCCCCAAAAATGGGTGTTTCAAGCGCATACTAATATAGACTGAGTTACCCCATTTCCCTGGTAGGTGGTTTCCCGGGGTGCATGATATAGTGCCACCTGGGGTCATCCCTGATAGTACTATTGTGGGACCTTGATGTTGCTCTATCTTGTAGTTTCCTTTGCCTATGCAGTTTGCCGTTAGCTATTTCCAACATAGGTTGCGGACATCTTATCTGTTTCTCCTACCCGTGGATTAGGGGAGAGCCCCGGGGGAGATATTTTCGTAAATTTGTAAAATTGATGTCATGGCAGCTATATTATAATTCTACCAACTGTGGGTCATAAGCACAACACTTTTAATGTTATAGTCATACCATCCTTATGAGTCTGTCCGCCCTGGGGGTGAGAGGGGGCCCTCAGTGGGGACTAGTATACTTCTAGTAGTGTTTTAACCTAAGTATCATTATTACACTTAGTCCAAGGTAACATTTACACGGTATTTGTTTCTCCTTCTGGACCAGTGGCCAGGGCCCTGAAGGAGTCCTTGTAAAGGAAGCATAGCCCACGAACATGCAATCGTTTGGTTGATTATTACGAGAAGTTCCACATGGCAGCTGAACATTGTGCTACAAACGCACCCACTCAAGACTGATCTTAGCTTAAACTATGTAATCTAGAGATGCTATACAGTTAAGCCCCATAATATGGTAGAAGGGCTCTCAGCCTTGCAGGATGCCCAGGTTTTTGTTATGCGTCTTACTTTTTAAGAAAGCTATGGAAATTATTTTATGCCTAGAGCAAGCAACACCTATCCTTACCTCTTATACTCTGTTCAGCCTAACAACCCTTATGTTTATAGATATGAGATACCCAGCATTAGCCCACCCCACCCCCCAAAGCAGAGCCCTTTTAGGGTTCCAACTAGGCGGACTACTTTCGCCTCAATCCTTTTTATTTTATAAATATGTGTTCTCACCGAATTAAATTTATTGCTTATTCTTTGGGTATGGAACTACGATATATATAAAGTTATTTTCTTATGTGTTTAATGTATGCTATTCCTCCCTGGATATATGTGTATGAACTTCATGTTTACAGACACTTGAGCAGGGGTCCTGCGCGGCCCCAATTGTTATCTTTTCCTTTAAATCAAATAAAAAACTTTAAAAAAAAAAAAAAATTAATCCTCCTCCTCCTCCCACGGCGGCAAGGACAGGACGCTTTCCTGACATCTTGTTGATGGAGGACATGCGTACCTTTTTAACTCCCATGCACCATCAGAGCCTTTCGGGATCCAGCCTTAGAGAAAGACTCAACTGACAGGTAGCAGACTACCTAGCTTTAACTGCGGATCTCGACACTCTCAGGAGCGATGGACCCCTTGACTACTGGGTGTGCAGGCTGGACTTGTGGCCTGAGCTATCCCAATTGCAATGGAACTTCTGGCCTGCCCCGCTTCAAGTGTCCTATCCGAAAGGACTTTCAGTGAAGCAGGAGGTTTTGTCACTGAGAAGAGAAGTCGCCTAGGTCAAAAAAGCCTTGACTATCTCACTTTTATAAAAATGAATGAGGGCTGGATCCCGAAGGGACTGATATTGGGCGATACATTTGAATAAAAAAGGCCTGATGATGAGATGAGCTGGCTTGGGCTACAACTGGTATACAGGCTGGCCTTTTTTTTTTTTGTTATAAAGCCGGAGGACTTGCTTGACTTATCCGCCAACAACTAGTGTTCAAGCAACAAGCTATTAGGGCACTTTATAAATGTTTTACAAACATAAATTTTTCTGGCCGCTGCTACAACAATACCCACATTTTTCAGTCATTTGTACATTCCTAATTTTTCAGGCCTCTGCTGCAGCTCTGTGGGTACAAAACTCAAATAAAAAAAATAAGGCACATAACAGTGATTAAACTAACGAATAGTACAACTTAGCACACCACTCATATCTGGTGGACCATTAAATTGAACGCAAAATGCCACAAATTTGAAGGAGGAGGACCGACCAAGCATCTTTATCCGTCTCTTGGTTGCTCTAAATTATCTCCGTGTTCCATCTATGCCATACCTGTACTCTATTGTGAAAAAGGGTGGCATATGTGGTGTTTCATGCTGTTGTGCCTGTTGCGGGTCGTGGCCCATGGTATAAAAAGGCTGAAGGAGAACGACCTGTAATGGGTGCCCCAGCAAATTTTTAGAAAAATGTTCCTGGTTCCTCTCAATTATCTCTGGGTTTCTAAAATGGATACCATACCTGTACTCGCTTGTGCAAAAGGATGGCATATGTGGTGGTGTTGCCTGCAGTTGTTTCTGTTGAGGGTGCTGGACCTTCTTATAAAAAGGCTGAAGGAGAACGACCTGGAGTGGGAGTCCAAGCATGGTTTTTTGGGCTATTTCACTTTTCCAAACAGTTATCTGTGGGTTTCTAAAATCAATGCCGTACCAGTACTCTATTGTTCAAAAGGATGCCATATGTTCTCTTTCCTGCTGGTATTTTGTTTGAGGGTCCTGGACCCTCTTATAAAAAGGCCTAAGGAGAAAGAGGTGTACTGGGTATCCACTCAATTTTTTTTTCTATTTCACATTTGCCCAAAATTATCTCTGGGCTTGTAAAATCAATGCTGTACCTGTACTCTATTGTTCAAAAGGATGCCATACGTCCTCTTTCCTGCTGGTGTTTTTTTTAGGGTCCTGGACCCTCTTATAAAAAGGCCTAAGGAGAAAGAAGTGTACTGGGTGTCCATCAAATCATTTGTTTGATTAAAATTCCCGGTTGCAACAAATTATCTCCGGGTTTCTAAAATCAATGCCTTTCCTGTAATCTAATTTTCAAAAGGATGCCATATGTCCTCTTTCCTGCTGCTGGTTTTGTTGAGGGTCCTGGAGCCTCTGCTAAAAAGGCCTAAGGATAAATAAGTGTACTGGGTGTCTAATCAATGTTCTTTTAGATTTCCCGGTTGCAACTAATTATCTCTGTGTTTCTAAAATCAATGCCTTTCCTGTAATCTATTATTCACAAGGATGCCATATATCCTCTTTCATGCTGTTGTTTCTGTTGAGGCTCCGGGAGCCTCTTATAAAAAGGCCTAAGGATAAAGAAGTGTACTGGGTGTAAAATCAATGTTTTTTTCTATTTCCCAGTTCATATAAATGATCTCTGGGATTCTAAAATCAATGCCTTAACTGTAATCAATTGTTCACAAGGATGCCATATGTCCTCTTTCATGCTGTTGTTTCTGTTGAGGCTCCGGGAGCCTCTTATAAAAAGGCCTAAGGATAAAGAAGTGTACTGGGTGTAAAATCAATGTTTTTTTCTATTTCCCAGTTCATATAAATGATCTCTGGGATTCTAAAATCAATGCCTTAACTGTAATCAATTGTTCACAAGGATGCCATATGTCCTCTTTCATGCTGTTGTTTCTGTTGAGGGTCCTGGAGCCTCTGCTAAAAAGGCCTAAGGATAAATATGTGTACTGGGTGTCTAATCAATGTTTTTTTAGATTTCCCGGTTGAAACAAATTATCCCCGGGTTTCTAAAATCAATGCCTTTCCAGAAATCAATTGTTCACAAGGATGCCATATGTCCTCTTTCCTGCTGCTGGTTTTGTTGAGGGTCCTGGAGCCTCTGCTAATAAGGCCTAAGGATAAATAAGTGTACTGGGTGTCTAATCAAGGTTTTTTTTAGATTTCCCGTTTGCAACAAATTATCTCTGGGTTTCTCAAATAAATGCCTTAAATGTAATCTATTGTTCAAAAGGATGCCATATGTCCTCTTTCCTTTTTTTTTTTTTCTTCTCGGTATTTTTGTTTATTTTAGAAAATTTAATGCACTTATAGGTTCACTAAGATTATGACTTATCACACGACATGTCAAAATGCTGCATGGAAAATGGCAGTGTGCAATGACTAGAAGAATGGTATGTTTTGAATCTGCTGAGCATAATAAAAAAAAAAAAAAACAATTTAATTTAACTTGAGTTACTAACTGAAGCATGACTTCAGGAGTCAGGTGTGGTCCTAGGTAGTGGTTGTTAGCAGATTCTTTTTAATGCAAATTGCAATTGCCACAGCGTGCATAAAATGTGCGTCACTAGTCTCCAAATCTTACCTTTTTAATGCCAATTGATATTGCCACAGCTGGAACAACAGTAAATAACATGTGCATCACCACAGTCTCCAAAGCTGTTGTCAGATGTATACAAAAATACTGATAAAGTATTCCTTTTGGGGCGCAAAGAGATGGCTACCGGAACACTCCAGGAACTTCCCAAGAGTCGCTGTCTTGTGTTTCTGATGATGTTGGAGACATCTGGGTAGTGTACAGGGAGGCCCAAAATCCTCTCCATCTCTGTGCACCACAGGACAGGACGTCCTTGTCATCCATAAGCACATGAAATTGCTGGCATTTTCCTTGCTTCAAGAAGTTCAGCTTTTGTGGTGATAGTACAGAATTTAATAAACTTTGGTTTCCTACCATACTCAAGACAATCTTGTAGTTCAAGCTTCGGACTTGCTGTGGGAAACAGTGGCCTGTCCATACCAGGAAGATGATTTAGACAGAAGTAACGAGCTTTGCTTGCAGGTGAAACATGTTTATTGTCAATCATCAAAGGGGTTGTGTGTAGAATATGGCTGATGGCCCCTTATTCACATGTTTGTCCAGAGCCACAACATTTGCAAACAGCCAGAAGAAAGGTCGGTTCTCACCAGCCTTAAGTTGCGCTTCATTTACCAAATGCTGATATTCAAAAAATAGACAAACAGTGCCTTAAAAAAGACATTTGCGATATGGATTCACCAGAGCAAGGTCATTGCAAGTACTTCCCACGATAACAAAATTAAAATGCCACAACTCCGCAATCTTCCCCTTCACATTATTATTGTCACACTCCATTGTACTCCTATGCCCAGCTCCCTGCTCCTGTTTTTGTTGAGGGTCCTGGAGCCTCTGCTAAAAAGGCCTATGGATAAAGAAGTGTACTGGGTGTCTATTCAATGTTTTTTTAGATTTCCCGGTTGCAACTAATTATCTCTGTGTTTCTAAAATCAATGCCTTTCCTGTAATCTATTATTCAAAAGGATGCCATATGTCCTCTTTCATGATGTTTTTTCTGTTGAGGCTCCGAGACCCTCTTATAAAAAGGCCTAAGGATAAATAAGTGTACTGGGTGTCTAATCAATGTTTTTTTCTATTTCCCGGTTGCAACTAATGATCTCTGGGTTTCTAAAATCAATGCCTTTCCTGTAATCTATTATTCAAAAGGATGCCATATGTCCTCTTTCATGCTGTTGTTTCGGTTGAGGCTCCGGGACCCTCTTATAAAAAGGCCTAAGGATAAATAAGTGTACTGGGTGTCTAATCAATGTTTTTTTCTATTTCACGGTTGCAACTAATGATCTCTGGGTTTCTAAAATCAATGCCTTTCCTGTAATCTATTATTCAAAAGGATGCCATATGTCCTCTTTCATGCTGTTGTTTCCGTTGAGGCTCCGGGACCCTCTTATAAAAAGGCCTAAGGATAAATAAGTGTACTGGGTGTCTAATCAATGTTTTTTTCTATTTCCCGGTTGCAACTAATGATCTCTGGGTTTCTAAAATCAATGCCTTTCCTGTAATCTATTATTCAAAAGGATGCCATATGTCCTCTTTCATGCTGTTGTTTTGGTTGAGGCTCCGGGACCCTCTTATAAAAAGGCCTAAAGATAAATAAGTGTACTGGGTGTCTAATCAATGTTTTTTTCTATTTCACGGTTGCAACTAATGATCTCTGGGTTTCTAAAATCAATGCCTTTCCTGTCATCTATTGTTCAAAAGGATGCCATATGTCCTCTTTCCTGCTGTTGTTTTTGTTGGGGGTCCGGAACACTATTCTAAAAAGGCCGAAGGAGAACGACCTGTACTGTACTGGGTGTCCAATCATGTTTTTGTTTTCAATTTCACGGTTCATAATAAATATCGCCGTGTAACTAAAATCAATGCCATACCTGTACTCTGTTGTTCAAAAGGATGGCATATGTCGTGTTTCATTCTGTTGTGGTTGTTGAGGGTCGTGGCCGTGGGACAGCGTATAAAACGGCTGAAGGAGAACAACCTGTACAGCCTTGCTCCTCTTTTTAGGCAGGCCAGCTCTTTGCATACATGCCCACAGACTCTGTAACGCATGCCTCTTTTAGGGAGAGGTGCAGCCATAATGCAGGGTCAGAACCTCTGCCTGTAACTGTTATACTCGATTTTGCAAAAGGAAGTAACCTTACCATGGTTCCCTGCACGCATGTATTGTTGTTATATTTTGGTGAGGGTAATCATGAAGGCCATGTAGACCACCACCAAGAGTCCTGGAAGTAACAGGGATGAGATGAAAGTGCTAAGAATAGTACAACTTGAAACAACAGAGTTAGCCATGGGTGTTAGTGCAAGACCTCTTGGCTTTTTTTGGCTTTGGGTGCGGCTAATCATGCAGGCCATATAGAGCTGCCATCATTCGGTGTTGTATCAGCTATTTAACTAATAAGAACAGAACTACAAAAATACAACCAATGAAGGGCCTTATGAAGACTGAGCCAAGGTTGGATTGTAGTATTTGGTTAGGCTAATCATGATGGCCATGTAGACCACCACCGAGAGTCCTGGAAGTAACAGTGATGATGAGATGAAAGTGCTAAGAATAGTACTACTTGAAACAACCGAGTTAGCCATGGGTGTTAATCCAAGACCGCTTGGATTTATTTTTGTTTTGGGTGCGGCTAATCATGCAGGCCATATAGAGCTGACAGCATTCGGTGTTGTATCAGCTATAAAAATAATAAGAACTGTACTATCAAAATACAGCCAATGAAGGGCCTATGAAGACTGAGCAAAGGTTGGATTGTAGTATTTTGTTCGGCTAATCATGATGGCCATGTAGACCACCCGTAACAGGGATGAAAGTGCTAAGAATAGTACTAATTGAAACAACCGAGTTAGCCATGGGTGTTAGTCTAAGACCACTTGGCTTTTTTTGGGGTTTGGGTGCAGCTAATCATAAAGGACAGATAGACCTGCCACCATTTGGTGTTGTAACAGGTATTAAACTGCAAAGAACAGTACTACTTAACACAACCTACTTACCATGGGTCCCAGAGCATGTTTGGTTATTATATTTTGTAAGGGTAATCATGCAGGCCATATAGACCTCCACCGATAGGGTGAGTATGAGTAACAGCTATTAAAATGCTAAGGACATTACTAATTAACACAACATAGTTACCATGGGTCGCAGACCAAGAGCAGATGTCTTATTATTATATTTTGTATGGGTAATCATCCAGGCCGTATAGACCTCACCAAATAGGGGGAGTTACAGAGATTAAAGTGCTAAGAATGGTAGTACTTAAAACACAACCTGGTTAAAATGGGTACCAGACCGCATGTCTTATTATTAGATTTTTTCAGGGTAATCAGGCAGGCCATATAGACCACCCCCGATAGGGGGGGTAGCATGGATTAAAGTGCTAAGAAAAGTACTAATTAAACAAGCTAGTTATCATGGGTCCAACACCGTGTGTCTTGATGTTATACTTTGTCAGGGTAATCATGCAGGCCATATAGACCTCCCTTGATAGGGGGAGTAACAGGGATTACAGTTATAAGAATAGTACTACTTAAACACAACCTAATTACCATGGGTCCAAGACCAGATGTTTTCTTATTATACTTTGTCAGGCTAATCATGCAGGCCATATAGAGCTCCAACAAAAGGGGGGGTAAGAGGGATTCAAGTGATAAGAAAAGTTTTACTTAACACAACAAAATTACCATGGGTCCCAGACTGCGTGTCTTGTTGTTATACTTTGTCAGGGTAATCATAACCGCCATATAGACCTCCACCAATAGGGGGAGTTACAGCGCTGAAAGTGTGAAGAATAGTACTACTTAACACAACCTAGTTGGGTCCAAGACCGCATGTTAAATTATTAGACTTTATCAGGGTAATTAAATATCTAACAAATCTATCTATTTCTCTTCTATCGATTCTATCTAACTATCAATCTATGTATATCTATCTATCTATCTATCTCGTGGTCGGACTGTTTTGTGACAGCCACTTGTGTTTAGGACAAATTTGAAGTAGGAGGACAGACCAATCATCTTCTTCCATCTCCCTGTTCCAAAAATGCAGGCCATATAGACCTCCCCCGATAGGTGGAGTAACAGGTAGTCGTAAATTGCTAAGAATAGTAATACTTAACACACCACGGGTCACAGACCACATGTCTTATTGTTATCAAACGTATCGATCAAATGTAGATTGCATCTATTGATCGATGTAATTCGTATCTATAAAATGTATATTACATATTTTGGTTGATGTCATTCGTATCTATAAAATGTATATTGCATCTATTGATCGATGTAATTCGTATCGATCGAATGTATATTGCATCTATTGAGCTATGTACAGTGTATCGATCATATGTATATTGCATCGATTGAGCTATGTTATCTATGTATCTATCTATCAAATCTATCTATCTATCTCGTGGTTGTGCAAGTGGACTGTTTGCGGTTGATTGCGGTGCGTAACACTTGGAGTTTGCTCTGTCACTGTGATGCGGCCGTAACCCTTACACTACCTGATAGATACGACATCATAACTGATGTTTTAAAGCACGTTATTGCAAACAATTTGGGAATGTTAGTTGATTTAGGCCCATTATGGGTTAAAAGCAGACTGCATAAACTATGTAATTTTCCATGGGAGTTTTGCCAGGGATCCCCCTCCAGCATGCCACAGTCCAGGTGTTAGTACCCTTGAAACAACTTTTCCATCACTATTGTGGCCAGAAAGAGTCCTTGTAGGTTTTAAAGTTCGCCTGCCTATTGAATTCAATGGCAGTTCGCGACATCACTATTTATTTGTGGGAGTGGGGTGTTAAAAAAAAAATGGAATTGAAAAGTGCCTTTACATTGTGGTCTATGGGAACTGTGTGCTCCCAGTAAATATATATGCTTATATACATATATATATTTATGTGTTAATATGTTTTTATACACATGAACATATAAATATATATGTATATAATTATATACATATATATTTACAAATTGCTGCCCATCGCTGTGCTACTTACCCCATGCGCTGTGCATTGGAGCCAATGGAAGTGAGCTCTTGTGCGCTGGTATTACTAAGTGGAGCGCTAATATCGCTTTCAAGAAAGTGATATTTAGTGCGCCACTTGTAATCTGGCCTTAAATAAATACTAGATAGAATGATGCATTCAAATAAATATTTGGTCTGTGAATAACATGTAGATGTATTTTTTTAAAGCTTCATTAGCTGTTTAAATAGTGACAAAATAAGTGTAAAGGTATGGAGGCCTATTTATTCAAGCCGTCAACCGCAAATACGCTGGAATTCCGCAGCGTAATTGTGGAGAGCCTGATTCACCTTATTTATCAAAGTCTACAGACCGGCAAAAGTTGAAATTTGTGATATAACATATGATCCGCCGGTCTCAGTCCGACACAGATCGATGCTTACGTCATTACATATGTTCTGAATACAAATTTGGCACTATCTGACTACTTTTGCTATTTATCAAATAGTTAGCAGGTACGCTCGCCACTATTCCGGCCCAGCATACCTGGTTTTCAATCCGCTGCCCTGGAGGCCGCGGATGCCATAGGAATCTATGGGAGTCTAAAAGCAGCGAAAGCTCATGTTCGCTGCTGCCAGATATCCCATTGATTTCTATGGTAGAATAAAAGATACGTTTACACCCATAATCTGCTGCCCCGACACCACCGCCACCTACATAAAAGTATTAACCCCTATCCCGCCGCTCCGCGACATTGCTGCAACCTACATAATGTTATTAACCTCTATCCCGCCGCTCCCAGACCCTGCCGCCACCTAATTAAATATATTAACCCCTATCCCGCCACTCCCTGAGCCCACCGCAACGCTAATAAAGTTATTAACCCCTATCCCGCCGCTCCCAGACCCTGCCGCCACCTAATTAAATATATTAACCTCTATCCCGCCACTCCCGGAGCCCACCGCAACGCTAATAAAGTTATTAACCCCTATCCTGCTGCTCCCGGAGCCCTCCGCAAATAAATAAATATATTAACCCCTAAACCCCTGGCCTCCCACATCACTACCACTTACTAAACTAACCCCTAAACCAGAGCTTTCCAAACTTTTCATGTTGGTGACACACTTTTTAGACCTACATCATTTCGCGACACAGTAATTCAGTTGTACTGGCAAACAGGAGGTTAAACTAACTTGTTTTAAGAGATACGGACACATACATAAATTATATAACAATGTATTTACATGTAACAGTAAGTATGTGCAAGAATTAATAACACCAATAGCTGCTTACTATTTTAATGGGATGTATGAGGTTGATGGGATGAACACAATTTCTGAATATTTGGTGGAATATTAGATAAAGACACTTGCACTTCATCATCAAGCATTTTTAAGCTTCCACTTCCTATCCATATATCAAGAGCAGGAGCAGCAATGCACTACTGGGAGCTAGTTGCAAAAAAACCAAACACATTGACTTCTGACTTCAGCTTAGCGTTTAAGCTGCTGCCCTCAGCTCTGTGAGTTCGACTGACTACTGCCTGTGCTGCAAACACACTGCTATCCCACTCACTGAATACACATGCAGTCACGAGCTGATTGAGGAGACTACACGTGCAGTCAGAAGCCAACGTGCCGCCAATGGAAATAATTTCAGTTCCCACTGAGCTGCGTCAATAGGTTAAGATGATCTGTGACCCACTAGGTATCAATCACGTGTCAACCATGTGATATGCATAGCAGGCAGGCGGAAAGTCGGAAACCAAAAAACAATTTAAAAAAAAATTAAATAAAAAAAAAAAATTGTGCTGAAGCAGGGACACACCTACACACTGCTGCCAACACACTAATGTGTCACGACACACAGTTTGGAAAGCACTGCCCTAAACCTAACAACCCGCTAACTGTACATTAAAATTACATCATCCCTATCTTATAATAAATTTAAACTTACCTTTAGATTTAAATTAAACTATATTAAACTACTAATTACCTACCCTAACTATTATACTAAAATCACATTAAACTATATTAAACTAATAATTAACCTACCCTAACTGTTATACTAAAATTACATCAAACTACATATTAAATTAACTATATTATATAGTTAAAAACCTAACCCTACTCAAAATATTTAAATCTACTATTAAAAATTACTAAGTTACAAAAAAATAACAACTAAGTTACACAAAATAACAAACACTAAATTACAAAAAAAGTTACACAAAATAAAAAATAAACAATCAAATATTTAAACTAATTACACCTAATCTAAGAGCCCTATGAAAAAAAAAAGGACCCCCAAATTAAAAAAAAAAAACCATAGCCTACAATAAACTACCAATGGCCCTTAAAGGGCCTTTTGCGGGGCATTGCCCCAAATAAATCAGCTCTTTTACCTGTAAATAAAAATACAAATACCCCCCCAACAGTAAAACCCACCACCCACACAACCAACCCCCCAAATAAAATTATATCTAAAAAACCTAAGCTTCCATTGCCCTGAAAAGGGCATTTTGATGGGCATTGCCCTTAAAAGGGCATTTTTTTTTTCTGCCCAAAGTCCCTAATCTAAAATTAAAACCCACCTAATAAACCCTTAAAAAAACCTAACACTAACCCTGAAGATCCAGTTATAGTTTTTAATTACCCGACATCCATCCTCAACGAAGCGGCATAAGTCCTCAGCAAAGCCGGCAGAAGTCTTCATCCAAGCGGGCCGAAGTCTTCATCTAAGCCGGCAGAAGTCTTCATCCAGATGGCATCTTCCATCTTCATCCATCCGGCACGGAGCGGCTCCATCTTCAAGACATCCGGCGCGGAGCATCCTCTTCAATTGACGTCTTCTTGAACAATGAAGTTTCCTTTAAATGACGTCATCCAAGAATGCGTCCCTTAGATTCTGATTTGCTGATAGAATTCTATCAGCCAATCGGAATTAAGTTTGAAAAAATCTATCCTAATGGCTGATTGGAAAGCTCAATCCTATTGGCTGATTGCAACAGCTGATAGGATTTTTTCAACCTTAATTCCGATTGGCTGATAGAATTCTATTGGCTGTTGCAATCAGCCAATAGGATTGAGCTTTCATCCTATTGACTGATCCAATCAGCCAATAGGATTGAGCTCGCATTCTATTGGAATAGCCAATAGAATGCAAGCTCAATCCTATTGGCTGATTGGATCAGCCAATAGGATGAAAGCTCAATCCTATTGGCTGATTGCAACAGCCAATAGGATTTTTTCAACCTTAATTCCGATTGGCTGATAGAAAATCGGAATCTAAGGGACGCCATCTTGGATGACTTCATTTAAAAGGAAACTTCATTGTTCAAGAAGACGTTGATTGAAGAGGATGCTCCGCGCCGGATGAAGACTTCTGCCGGCTTCGCTGAGGACTTTTGCCGCTTCGTTGAGGATGGATGTCGGGTCTTCAAAAACTGTAAGTGGATCTTCGGGGGTTAGTGTTAGGTTTTTTTAAGGGTTTATTGGGTGGGTTTTAATTTTAGATTAGGGACTTTGGGCGCAAAAAGAGCTAAATACCCTTCTAAGGGCAATGCCCATCCAAATGCCCTTTTCAGTGCAATGGGGAGCTTAGGTTTTTTTAGATAGAATTTTATTTGGGAGGTTGGTTGTGTGGGTGGTGGGTTTTACTGTTGGGGGGTATTTGTATTTTTATTTACAGGTAAAAGAGCTGATTTCTTTGGGGCAATGCCCCGCAAAAGGCCCTTTTAAGGGCCATTGGTAGTTTATTGTAGGCTAGGGTTTTTTTATTTTTGTGGGGGCTTTTTATTTTCATAGGGCTCTTAGATTAGGAGTAATTAGTTTAAATATTTGGTAATTTTTTTTTTATTTTGTGTAATTTAGTGTTTGTTATTTTGTGTAACTTAGTTGGTAGTTTTTTGTAACTTTGTAATTTTTAATAGTAGATTTAAATAATTTGAGTAGGGTTAGGTTTTTAACTATATAATATAGTTTATTTAATTTGTAGTTTAATGTAATTTTAGTATAACAGTTAGGGTAGGTTAATTATTAGTTTAATGAAGTTTATTATAATTTTAGTATAATAGATAGGGTAGGTAATTAATAGTTTAATATAGTTTAATTTAAATCTAAAGGTAAGTTTAAATTTATTATAAGATAGGGATGATGTAATTTTAATGCACAGTTAGCGGGTTGTTAGGTTTAGGGGTTAATAGATTAATTTAGTTTATGGCAATGTGGGGGCTGGTGGTTTAGGGGTTATTATTATTATTCTTTATTTATAAAGTGCCGACAGATTCCGCAGCGCTGGGTTAATAGGTTTAGTAAGTGGTAGTTAAGTGGGAGGACAGGGGTTTAGGGGTTAATACTTTTATTTAGTTGCGGTGGGCTCTGGGAGCGGAGGGATGGGGCTTAATACATTTATTTAGTTGCGGTGGTGTCGGGGAGTAGAGGAATAAGGGTTAATAACTTTATTACAGTTGCAGTGGGCTCCGGGAGTGGTGGGATAGGGGTTGATAACTTTATTTAGTTGCGACAGGGTCTAGGAGCAGCGAGATAGGGGTTGATATATTTATTTAGTTGCGGTGGGGTCTTGAAGCAGCGGGATAGGGGTTAAACATTTTAGTATAGTGGCGGTGTTTAGTGACAGGGTATTAATAAAGCTGGGAAAAAGACAAATAGCAGCGAGATCGATGACTGTTAGTTAACAACAGTCCGCTGCTCATTGCCCCATACTTGGTGCACGGCTTTTTGACAGCTTTTTTGATAAGGAGAGTGTATTCAGGTCAGCGGCCGCGATGTTATGCGAGTGTATTGGTGCCGGAGAATGCAGCACAGTTGACGGCTTGATAAGTAGGCCTCTTAGTGTCTATAGAACGATGGGAGCTGCCATGTTGTAACTTAGATTACCTTCTCTGCTGTGACCAATTAGGGACAGTTATTAATAGGTCAAAAGAGTGTGCAGCCAATGGCTGTGTGGAATATAACAGTGTTCTGCCCTTCCATTTCTAACAGAAACTAAAAAGCTCACAATATCAGAATGGAATTACAGGAAAGGAGACAATATAAATAATGAAAGTATATTGCAGAGTTATATATAAGATGCTCAAATATATATATACATACACACATACACACATACACACACACACCATCTCAAAGTGTTTAATGCCCCTTTAACTTAGGTAAAATATGGGAATATGAGTTAAAACACAGTCATATGGATACCATATAATATAAAATGCAACTGATAAGCATATCTGTAACCAAATTGAATGAGAGTGATGCAAGCTAAGCGCCAATATAAAACATATATATATATATATATTTATATTTTTATATATATTAATGTCTAGTAAGGATGGAATGCAATTGGGAACTCAGCACATTTAGGGCTAGATTAGGAGTGGAGCGATAATTGCCCATTAACCTTGCTAGACAGAGGCTTTTTTTGCGTATGAAAATTGAAAGTTAAAAATAAAAAGTTTTTGCATTAACTGTATCCTGACACATGCAAAAAGCCAAACTTCGAATATCGCAAATATTACTCCGTAGAAGTCGATAGAGCACAAAAATTAAAAAAAAAAAACACCCTTACTCGCAATTACTTTCAACATGTAATACCCCTTTTCGCTTGCGTGCAAAAGTTAGCGCACCACTTGTAATCTAGCCCTTAGTGGTTAGTCGCCATAACTTTGACAGAGTCTGCGGAAGAACACAAATTGCTGATTTACCTTTTTAAATATTTAAACCCTTAACCACAGCTTTTCTGATCGCCTCCTTTACTTTCCTATTTCTCAAACTATAAATGATGGGGTTTAACATAGGAGTCATAATTGTGTAGAGCACAGCCACCACCTTCACGTCTTTGTTCATTGCATAGGTGGAAGACGGCCAAATGTAGCTAAAGGTTCCGCACCCATAATAAAGAGAGACCACAGTGAAATGAGAAGCACAGGTGGAAAAAGTCTTTGTCCGTCCACTACTGGAGTTAATTTGTGTTACTGCTAGAATGATGCGACCATAAGTCACCAGTATAAAAAACAGAGGTCCAAAACCAGCAAATATCACCACCAGCATAAAAAGTGCCTCCCCAACTGTAGAGTCCGAGCATGAAAGCTTAAACAATGGAGTGACGTCACAAAAAAAAATGTTCAACCACATTGGGGCCACAGAAGTCAAGCCTGGATATTGAAACACCCTGAACCACTGAATTGACAAAGCCAGTAACCCAGCAAGTAATTACAAGTCGTAATCTGACCACTCGACTCATGATGAGCGTATAGTTGAGTGGAAAGCAGATAGCTACATATCTGTCATAGGCCATGATAGCCAGGAGGTAGCACTCAACCACCATAAATAACTGAAAGAATGAGAGTTGGGTAATACAGCCGGAGTAGGAAATGTAGTTCTTGGCAATGATGAGGATGGACAAAAGGTTGGGCACAGTGACAGAGGAAAAGATGATATCTATAATGGCGAGATTTGCTAAGAAGAAATACATAGGTGTATGGAGCTGCTGGTCAGTAGATATCACAGCAAGGATAATAGCATTACCCAGAACAGTGATGAGGTAAATGCACAGAAATATAAAGAAGAGGATGGTTTGAAGTTCTGGAATATCAGAGAGGCCAACAACCAGGAAGCCAGACACTGAGGAGTGGTTAGAGTGGAATAAAGATGCCATTGGATCCTCAGAAATCTGTAGTATAAGGAACAGAAAAAGAAAGCAAAAGGTGTCAGGAACTAAACTCTATTGATTGTAAATAATACAAAGAATATATCAACTTTTTTTATTTGCTTATGATCTATTTTCAGGCAGCTCTATATTATTTTGGATGAAAATGAGGGGTTTTTTTTTACTTTGAGGCTTCATGCAGTCAGCCAAAGCCTCCATTGACATAAATATGAACATAAATCACAACATTTGAAATGACAAGAAGATATAAAATAAACAAAATGAAACTCATGCAGAATTCAACCCAAGTATGAAAGAGAATATAAACAGAATTAAACCCAGTGAGAACTTTGTCAAACCGTGAAAATTAAATCATTATTCATATAAATAAAATGGACATGAAACTCAATTTTTTTGTTTCATGATTTAGATACAGAATACAATTTTAAACAACTTTCCAATTTACTTCTATTACCTAACTGCTTAATTGTCTTGATATCCTTTGTGGAAAAGCATATCTTAATAAGCTCAGTAGCTGCTGATTGGTGGCTGCACATAGATGTCTTGTGTGATTGGCTTACATGTGCATTGCTATTTCTTCAACCATGGATATCTAAAGAATTTAGCAAATTTGATAATAGAAGTAAATTGGAAAGTTGTTTAAAATTGTATTCTCTATCTCACTGGTTTTCAAACCTGTCCTCGGGCCTCTCCAACAGGCCAGGTTTTCAGGATTACCTTGGACGACAACAGGTAAAATAAACATGTTTAAAAAGCAACTGATTATTTCACCTGTGCTCCAATTCAGATGTCCTCAAAATGTGGCCAGTAAGGGAGGTCTGAGGACAGGTTCGAAAACCAGTGCTCTATCTGAATCATGAAAGAAAAATGTTGGGTTTCATGTCTGTTTATATATATATATATATATATATATATATATATATATATATATATATATATATATATATATATATATATATAGTTCAGAAACCATTGTTTGCCTCAAAAGGTAGAAGAAGACCTAAAGGTCCAACACTTTACATTCCCTCCTTTTACTGCCCAATCAAAATGAACCAGCTCATTCCAATAGACCGTCGCCTAATATTTAGAAGAACATTAAACATTTTTTGGTTTGTGTAAAATGTGTGCTTGGTCTTGTGCTTCCTAGAAAGTCCAAAAAACATATTAAACAAACTAAGTTTTCTTCAACATTCTGCAAGTCAATAGCTGGATTAGGCAATATGCAGAATGCTAAAGAAAACGTAGATTACAGAATATATTTTTTGTTTTGTCTATGTAATTTGGGGCAAGCACAATTTTAACACAAAGTGGCAAAATCTTTAAAATCAGCTAAAGTCTTTAAAATGGTAAAGCGTAAAATTATTTACATTCTGGTACCAAAAATCCCAATATTTTACCACTAAAGACCAAGGTTTTTCCTAGTTTCCTTGCTTAAAAAAAAAAAGTAAATACAGTAGATTTACACAATCAACAAATGAATGTTAAAAAGACAATGCAATAGAACTTCAAATGAGTAGTAGATTTTTTTCTGACAAATTTCAAAGTTATGTCTATTTCCATTTACTCCTGTATCATGTGACAACCATTAGCCAATCACAAATGCATATATGTATATTCTGTGAATTCTTGCACATGCTCATTAGGATTTTGTTCCCCAGAAAGTGTAAATATAAAAAGACAGCTGTGCACATTTTGTTAATGGAAGTAAATTGGAAAGTTGTTAAACTTTCATGATTCAGAGAGAGCATGTCATTTTAAACTTTGACTTGAGTGTCCTTTTAAATGACACAAGAAATTTTGGCTCTTGGTTTCACCTTAATTCCGCTTTCTTGTCAAGTTCACCTATACATATTACACACCCTTTTTAAACTGAAAAACAGTCCTTTCTAATGATACCCTATATGAGTAGATAAAATAATAATAAATAGGAATTTAATACTGAAAAATGTGCACAACATTGTGCACGGTTCAGCAACCCTCAGCCAGCTTCCTCAGGAGTGATGTTATATAACATCAGAGTACAACCTAGTACCATTTGTATTGTGTGTATGGATAGATTTTCTCTACCTTTCTATTGCAAAGCACCTCCTTGAACTCCAAACTGTTTTAACCAGTGAAAAACATGTAAATAAAAAAACTCTGTATACATGCATGGTCCTCAAAATAAGCCTCAATAAGATTATTTAACTAATCTTACCTTTATTTTTGAGATATGCACTCATCACAACCAGAAACTTAATAACTGTACAGCCAAAATGGTAGGCGCAAAAGCAGGACATGATTATTTCCATGGAACAGCTGATAAAATCATGATGTGCAGAAGCCACTAGGATATGCAGTTATTTTTCATTCATTTTTACCATTATTAGATATGGCTACAATACAGTTATGCTGGTTACTGATAACAATGTTCTAACTAGTTTGTTTAGTAACCAAAAAGTCTAGCAAAGGATGCAAAGAGCTTCTCTTGTTTGGAACCAGGAACAGTGGAAAACAGAAATCTCGTTTGCCTTGTACAGGAGGAACTTTCTATATGGTGTTGTTGATAAAATGCAATAAAATATATAATTTGCACATGATCTGTATGTTGGGGAGACATGACAATGAAACGACTTTTATTGAATACCCTTTTTAAACAAAATGTAATTATCACACATCTGTGGATTCCCAGACC
>NC_069510.1:84181823-84269323 GCF_027579735.1 Bombina bombina | reverse complement strand
TTTTCTATATATATATATATATATATATATATATATATATACATATACACACACACATATACTGTGTATATATATATATATATATATATATATATGTGTGTATTTACAGACAATTATATGTACACATATATAGACATATAAGTAATTGAAAGCCATTGCAGTTAAGTTGAGAAAAACATGAAAAATCATATTTATGCAATATTCAAATTTACTAAAGTGTTGTACTGTGCATTCACTGTAAATATTTCACTCACATAGGGGGATATCTATACCTATATATATATATTGTACCACAGTACCATCAGACATATGTAGATATATTTTTTTTACAAATAAATAGAACAGTTTCTGTTTCTGAAGAGCAATGGATTATGAAATACTCATATTTTCATGTTGGGTTAGCGCACATGACAATATGTGATTGGGTTTTGGAGAGAACAGGGTTTTTTTCCGACTTTTGTTTCTCCATTGATCACTATGGAGGAATGTGTGAACGCACACGTGATATTGTAAGTTCAGTTTTTTGTGTTTGTCGGGTTAGCACGTGAGTGAAAACCGTTTGCTTTCAACTCATTATTTGAGAGCAACCCGATGAGTGCAAAAAAGCTTACTTCTTGCCCAGTTAACGGTCAAGCGGGAGAGGTAAATAGCGCTCCACTTGTAATCTGGAGCATTATCAATTTATTTAGTATTCTTCTAGAACCGTTATACATGTATGAGAGCTTAAAAAAAAAAGCCACTAAACAAACAAGTAGAGTACCACATTCAAACTACAGAACACAGTTACCTGAATTCAAAGCCACAGTTATACTTTGAATGAAAGTGTAATGTTATATACGGTAAGTGATCTGACTAGTATTAAAGAGACGAATTTACACAATGTCACATTTCCCTTTCTTTGTGTTTTCTAAAAAAAGGTTTTTGTTACATTTAGGGACTTTATGGTTCCGAGTTATTACCATACTTAGAAAGCATTAGATTATCTGCATTCAGTTAACCACACTCCCAATGAAATGAGTGTTGAATTGAAATAGCTCTTTCGCATTGGCACTAATTTCACCACTAAGCTCATGGCTATCACTGCATGTAATGCATAATAGTGCTGTGTGACAACTACAGAGTAAAAGGGACATTCTTTCAAGATTAAAAAGGGACACATTTTTTTCTTTTGAAAAGGATAACTAGGATGGCTCAGGAGCTGCTGATTGGTGGCTGCACATGTATGACTCATGTAAATGGCTTACCAATGTATTCAGCTAGCTCCCAGTGGGCATTACTGCTCTTTCAACAAAGGATACAAAAATAATGTTTCAGACTCGCCAGAAACAGCAGTTATGAAGCAGCGGTCTCAAGACCGCTGTTCCATAACCTTGCTCTGATGACAGGAATCGCCACAATTCAATCCGATTGAGTATGATCGGGTTGATTGACACCTCCCTGCTGGCGGCCGATTGGCGGCGTTGCACCAGCAGCTCTTGTGAGCTGCTGATGCAATGCTGAATACGGAGAGCGTATTGCTGTCAGTATTCAGCGAGGTCTTGGGGACCTGATCCGCATTGTCGGATCAGGTCCACAAGACCCTTGTTAAATAGGCCTCTGAGTAAATTGGAAAGCGATTTAAAATTGTGTTCTCTATCTGAATTATGAAAGAACAATTTGGGGGTTTCATTGTCCCTTTAAAAAAAAGAGGGTACAAATTAATTGTTGAAGATCCAATTTTTTTAAAATGTTGCAGAGGCAAGGCCGCGGCACGCACACAAAAAGTAATGTAACTGTATTTTATGGCACCAACTCTGCATATAAGCTACTGGCAAGAAAAAATACAGGTAAGAATAAATATAGCAATTACATGTTTAGTTTTACATACAGCAACTATTGTTTTCCCTTCAAAATGTGAATGTTACAAACTTATCTAATATTTAATGCAAATATTTACATTCTTACATGGTTTAAATGCCTAGAACTGTAAGGAAGGATATTGTAGCAAAATACTAATTCGGTTACAAGGTGGTTCTTGTAGAAAAGGGACAGTTGTTGTCACAGTCTTCAGCTAAATGTGTCAACATTATTTTTAAAATGTGCTATAAATTTGTAACATTTCATTAAATAAACAAAAAACTAATTTTGGTTAATTGTCAGTATAAGATTTAATTTTGAAAAAAGCCATTAGTAGGTAAAACACAAATTTATACACAATGCAAACTCACATTATATATATATATATATATATATATATATACACATATATATATATATGTGTATACAAGAATAGATACAGCGCCTATATATCCATTTAAAATATGGGTGGTGTATGGGAATATGAGTGAAAACTAGAGCTGATTATTAGAAAAATAATAGCAATTAAAAGAATATTTAAAAAATATAAATTATTAGAATCAATTATGCTTGAAGAATGATGAATAGATTATGAAACAGTGTTCATATGAGTCTTTAGACAATATATAGTCCGTAGTAAATCTTCATAAGCAGTTGGTATCAGTAAATAGATGGTATGTAATACCCTTACCAGATAATACCTCAATCTGATGAGGTAAGTATGCCGCACTGGGGGTATATACAGATGGTAGAATCTTCTCCTTGTATTCAGATGTGGTGCCTCTTGGGTTTTCGTGAGCCTCCTGGAGTATGCAGGGATATGTTTCTTGTTGTAGATAAATCCCTTGTACTTCCTTTATGTTGGTAGTTAGCCTCTTGGAGTACCTTTTCTGTCTTGGTATACACTGAAAAACCTGCTCCAATTGTACTAGCTCATCATCTCTATTCTGAGCTGTTGCAGGTTGGGCCGGGGGGTAGGGATGGTCGAATGTGGGTTGGTATCTTCTATGTTGATTTTGTTGACCCCTGTGTGATTGATTGGCTAGTAGAAAGCAAGTCTGTAAGAAATCGCCAAGAAGGTCTGATGCTGGCCTCTGCTTTATTGAATGAAGGTCACCTTCAACCTGAAATTATTGCAGCACCAAAATCACACTGGTAGAGCCAACCTGCAACAGCTCAGAATAGAGATGATGAGCTAGTACAATTGGAGCAGGTTTTTCAGTGTATACCAAGACAGAAAAGGTACTCCAAGAGGCTAACTACCAACATAAAGGAAGTACAAGGGATTTATCTACAACAAGAAACATATCCCTGCATACTCCAGGAGGCTCACGAAAACCCAAGAGGCACCACATCTGAATACAAGGAGAAGATTCTACCATCTGTATATACCCCCAGTGCGGCATACTTACCTCATCAGATTGAGGTATTATCTGGTAAGGGTATTACATACCATCTATTTACTGATACCAACTGCTTATGAAGATTTACTACGGACTATATATTGTCTAAAGACTCATATGAACACTGTTTCATAATCTATTCATCATTCTTCAAGCATAATTGATTCTAATAATTTATATTTTTTAAATATTCTTTTAATTGCTATTATTTTTCTAATAATCAGCTCTAGTTTTCACTCATATTCCCATACACCACCCATATTTTAAATGGATATATAGGCGCTGTATCTATTCTTGTATACACATTTTTCACTTACTGACTGGGACCTCACATCTCAACCAGTACTTGTCTTATATAGCTGCCACTATACCATACACAATACTGACTAGCGCCAACTATAGAGTATCACTTGTGTCTACCCAGTATACTGAGTGAACACATTTTACTTTCTTCTCTATATATATATATATATATATATATATATATATATATATATATATATATATACACACACACACATACATATATACATATACACACACACTTATGCCAAAAAACAAAACCCATCTTGAACATTTGAAACAGCATAATCAAAAAGTCTCTAATCTTAAGAAAACAGTGTATTCAGAATTCTAAATTCTATAGGTGATAGTAAATAAATTGCAGAAGCATAACTTACTTGTTAAGTGAATACTTACTTTACAATAAATATTTGTGATAAAAAATAGTCTGCAGGTTCATCTAATCAGGACAATTCCCATGTATTGAAAATTTCAGTGCTAAAACTGTTAATGATTTTTTAATTATTTCCTTTTAGAATTCTGTATTCTCCCATAAATAAACTGGGAGCTTACCAAAATATACGTTCTGAAAACTATGTCCATAGTCCTTATTCTTCTATAAATATTAAAAAGGCTTGACTATTTATGAAAAAAACAAAATATGTCTTGCAATAATAACTTGAGGGCTGTTGGGTTGCTCCTCACATGCGCTGCTCTGCGTAGGACACTCAGTAGAGTTGTGACATTTTTACACATAGGGACAGTGTTCATAAAATAACTTACAAGGTCCTATGAAACCAGATCCCAGTAGATGCACCAGATGCAGTAAACACATAACTTTTGCAACTAACTTTCCAAATAAAAATAAATTAAGACAACATTAAAGGAATAGGGGACAATGTATCAAGCCGTCAATCGGCCCCAATGCATCTGTTTCTGCGCAAGCCTTCAGGCTCGCCGGAAACAGGAATTAAGAAGCAGCGGTCCCATAGTCTAGTCAAAATTAAACTTTCATGATTCAGATAGAGCATGCAATTTTAAGCAACTTTCTTATTTATTCCTATTATCAGATTTTCTTTGTTCTCTTGGTGACTTTATTTGAATGTAAGCTTAGGAGCTGGCCCAGTTTTGGTCCAGCACCTGGGTAGCGCTTGCTGATTGGTGGTTACATTTAGACACCATTCAGAAAGCGCTACCCAGGTGCGGAACCAAAAATGGGCCGGCTGCTAAGTTTACATTCCTACTTTTAAAAAAACACACAGAGAACAAAGAAAAATTGCTAATAGAAGTAAATTAGAAAGTTGCCTGCTATTCCGAATCATAAAGACTATAAGGGATATTTATCAAAGCCTCAACCGCAAATACGCCAGAATTCCGCAGCTTAATTTTTGCGAGATTGATCCGACCTAGTTATCAAAGCCTACAGACCGGCAAATGTTGAAATTTGTGACGTAACATACGATCCACCAGTCTTAATCCGACGCAGATCGATGCTTAAGTCATTACAGATGTTCCGAATACACATTCGGCTCTATTTGACACCTTTTCCCAGTTATCAAACTTTTAACAGATACGCTCGTGGCTATTCCGGCCCAGCGTACCTGGTTTTCAATCCGCCACCCTGAAAGCAGCGAAAGCTTATGTTCGATGCTGCCAGATATCCCATTGATTTCTATGGTTGAAAACAAGTTACGTTTACACCTAACACCCTAACATAAACCCCAAGGCTAAACACCCCTAATCTGCCGCCCGACATAGCCGCAACCTAAATAAAATGTATTAACCCCTATTCTGCTGCTCCCCGACACCGCCACCACTAAATAAACTTATTAACCCCTAAATTTCTGGCCTCCCACATCACCACCACTAACTAAACCTATTAACCTTAAACCGTCAGCCTCTCACATCGAAAAAAACGAAATTAAGCTATTAACCCCTAAACCTAACAACCCCTAACTTTAAATTAAAATTACAACATCCCTATCTTAAAATAAATTAAAACTTACCTGTAGAATTAAAATAAACTAATTTAAAACTATTAATTAACCTACCCTAACTATTATCCTACAATTAAATTAAACTACCAATTAAATAAACTAAATTACATATTAAAAAAACCCTAACCCTACTAAAATGATTTAAATATACTATTAAACCTTATTACAAATTACAGAAAAAAGCAAACACTAAGTTACAAAAAACAAACACTAAATTACGAAACAGCCAATAGGATTTTAGCAGCTCTAATCCTATTGGCTGATTGAAATCTTTCAGCCAATAGGAATGCAAGGGACGCCATCTTGGATGACGTCACTTGCATTGAAGTTCCAGTTTACAGCAGCGACCGTATGAAGAGAATGCTCCGCGCCGGATGTCTTCAGGATGGACCCGCTCCACTCCAGATGGATGAAGATAGAAGATGCCGTCTGGATGAAGACTTCTCCAGCTCAGGATGGATCCTTCAAGCGGGACTTCAAGAACTGTAAGTGGATCATCGGGGGTTAGTGTTTAGAGTTTTTTAAGTTTTTTTTTTGTGGGTTTAATTTTTAGATTTGGGTCTGGGCATGTAAAAGAGCTAAATGCCCATTTAAGGGTAATGCCCATACAAATGCCCTTTTCAGGGCAATGGGTAGCTTAGGTTATTTTAGATAGGTTTTTTATTTTGGGGGGGTTGGTTGGTTGGGTGGTGGGTTTTACTGTTGGGGGGTTGTATTTTTTTTTACAGGTAAAAGAGCTGATATCTTTGGGGCAATGCCCAACAAAAGGCCCTTTTAAGGGCCATTGGTAGTTTATTGTAGGCTAGGGTTTTTTTATTTTGGGGGGCTTTTTATTTTGATAGGGTTATTAGATTAGGTGTAATTCTTTTTTATTTATTTTTTGCTAATGTGTTTTTTTATTTTTCATAATTTAGTGTTAGGGTTAATAACTTTCTTTAGGTTGCGGCGGTGTTGGGGAGCGGCAGGAAAGAGATTAAACATTTTAGTATAGTGGCGGAGTTTAGTGACAGGGTATAAATAAAGTTGGGAAAAAGCCCAATAGACGCGAGATTGATGACTGTTAGTTAACAACAGTCCAATGCTCATCGCCCGTACTTGGTATGCGTCTTTTTTCCGGCTTTTTTTTTATAAATAAGGAGAGTGTATTGAGATACTCGGCCATGATGTTAGGAGAGTGTATTGGTGCCGGAGAATGCAACAAAGTTGAGGCTTTGATAAATATCCCCCTATTCATTTAGCTACAAAGGGTTATATTTAAAATTAAATTACCGTAAAGGCCCAGATTACAAGTGGAGAGTAAATGATAGCACGGGACATGATATCAATATTGCTGGACTGTGCTAAAAGTAGCTCACAAATTGATAAGGTAAAACAGAATTACCATAAAGGTTTAGCGTGGCCAACATCACTTCAGTGCACCCTATTATTTCAATGAAGATTGCAAACATGCTAAATATCGCTCACCTTACAAGTTTAAAGTTATGGTTTGCGCATGAGTAAAAGCCCAAATAGCACTAGAAGACAAATGTAAACCATATTAAGTATTACGCTAACATATGACATTTTTAATATAAAAATATCAGAATTATATTGGGGGAGGGGGGGGGGAGTTTTACAAGGACAAAATCCCCCTTCCTCAGACCAACCAGAAATTATTGTGTACACTGGTTTTAAACCCTTACCCCCTTTCCAAATACAGAAAAAACACCAATCGTAATTGACAAAACAAACTATTCGAGACCTTTATGTGAAAGTGAACTGAAAGTTCTGAATAAGGGTCTTTCTTTTGTGCCCACCCCTAGACCTGACATTTTTATGACTGTAGATTTTCATAAATTTCATAGACAACTGAAATTGAAGGAGTTCTTTAAAAATAAAGTACAGATGTCTCCGAAACCTTTCAAAAGAGCAGGTACTTTTGAACCTCCAAATACACACACTTCAATCAAAATGTCCCATTGTATCTGTCTTAAAGATATCAATGTTCACATGAAAACACAACAGAACTATAATTGGAGTAATGTGACGGCACAAGAGAGACAGGCTATTAAGGCTCTGGCTGAAGATCAAAAGACTATCATTAGTCCGACCGATAACGGCAGAGCCATTGTGCTTTTAAAATACTCTGATTATGGACAGGAAGTTTTAGGACAGCTCATTGACTCATCTACTTATACACAATTAATGCACAATCCAAGAGTAATGTTTAAGAAACAAAATTGATGAGATACTTATATGTTTTTTTTTGCTGGATTCATTGACAATGACACGTACACTTTTTTGATGGTTGATAATCCGATTCGTCCAATTTTGTACATGTTTCCAAAGAATCACAAATCTTTGGAAAAAAATTAATTATTACAACCTCTTGCTGAGTATATTAATTACTATTTGTACTATCACCCTTCTGACCCTTTATGCAACCAGAAATATGAACAAGCTAGAAGACTGTCTAAAATCCTTAGTAGTCTGTAAATAGAACTTTAAAGCTCTGACCACATCCAAATTATGGAGAAGCCTCTCCTTAGAATCCTTTGGATGAGGACAAAAAGAAAGAACAACAATCTCACAACTGAAGTAGTCCAAATAAATCACCTTAGATTAAAAGTCAAACTTAGTTCTCAAAACTGCCTTATCCTGATGAAAAACAAAATAAAGGAGGCTCACAAAGAGCAGACAATTCAGAAACTTTTCTAGCAGAAGAAATGACCAAAAGAAACAAAACAATCCAAAACAAAAGCTAAATATCCAAATTATGCATAGGTTCAAAAGGAGGAACCTGAAAACTCTTAAAACCAGATTAAGATTCTATGAAGGATAAATAGGTTTAATCACTAGCTTAATCCTGACTAAAGCTTTAACAAAACTCTGAACATCTGGAAATTTAGCAATCTTCTTGTGAAACAAGACTGAAAGAGGTGAAATTTGGCTCATTAAAGAACTGGTGGATACACCATTATTCAAACCATCTTGAAGAAATTGAAGAATTGTAGGAAGTCAAGTTTAGAGATGTTATGATCCTGATGAAAAAATAGACCTTGAGACAGAAATTCATAACCCAGAGGAAGAGGCCACAGAGGACAACTGGACATCTGAACCATATTCACAAACCAAGTTCTGTAAGGCCAAGTTGGAGCTATTAGGATTAATGATGACACCTCCTGCTTGATCACTCTTAGTAACAGAACAAGAGAAGGAAAAATGTAGACCAGAAAAAAACAAACAACCAAAGAGCTACTAGAGCATCCACAAACTCTGCCTGAGGATCTGAAAGGCTTGTATCTATGAAGAACACTGCCCAATTTGGATGTACAAAGGAAGCGCCCAGAACAATGGACTGATGATTGATCCACCAGGAAAGGAATTGTCTTGTCTTGGAATCCAGAAGAATCTTCTGAGCCAGCTGAGTGAAATCCCTGCACCACTGATGAAGCATACAAAACTGAAGGGGTCTCATGTGAAACCAGGCAAAAGGAATGGTATCTGAAGCTGCTATCATCAGTCCTACACTTTCATACAAAGAGCTACAGAAGGAGAAGAAACTGACAGAAGATTTCCACAAGCTGAGAGTAACTTCAGCCTTCTCTGTTCTGTCAAAGAAAGTCTTATGGAAACTGAGTAATTTACACCCAGAAAAAAAATCTTGGACTGAGGGGACACTATTTGGAAAATTGATTCTCCAACCATGCTCTTGAAGAAACAACAAAAGTCTGTTGGTATGTGATACTGTTAAATGTAAAGATGGAGCATGTACCAAGATATCGTCCAGATAAGGAACCACCAAAACACCCTGACCTCTTATTACCAATAAAAAAATAAAATTAATATATAAAAAAAAAAAAAAAAAAAAAGAGACCCCAGAGTCATCATAAAGATTCTGGGATGGGAGCGGTAGCCAGACCAAACGGAAGAGCAACAAACTGAAAATGCTTGTCTAGGAAAGAAAATATTAGAAATTGATGTTGATCCCTATGGGTAGGCATATGAAGATAAGCATCCATCTGATCTATAGAAGACAAACTGCCCTTGTTGGACAAGAGGAAGTATAATCAGAATAGTCTCAATCTTGAAAGAAGGAACCCTAAGATACTTGTTTAAAGTTTTCAAATCCAGAGCAGGTCTGTAACAATAAAGAGGTTGGAAGAAAACCCTTGATTCTGTTTCGATTCTGTGATTGGGACTATTACACCCATAGACCCCAGATCTAAAACTGTCTGGGAAAAGGCTCTTGCCTTCACAGGATTCTTTGGAAAATGAGACAGAAGAACGTTCCCCTGGGAGTCCTTGATCTAAATCCTAATCTGTATCCCTGGGAAATTATGTTCAGAACCGTCGGATCTTGAACAGACTGAAACCAGGCCCCTTGAAAAAAGTATAATCTTCCCTCTTTTTAGCATTTTTTTTTTTTTTTTACTTTTTATTCGTTTTTGTAATACAAAAGAATACAAAAAATAAAACAGAGTAAAAGTAAATGGTTTTGAAGTTAACATCAAATTTGTGACTTCTACATCTATAATTTACACCTTTACATCAAGATATCAACAAGATAAAATTATAAATGTTCATTGAATATTAAAGTCTCAAGACTTATATACCTTATAAATTTTAACTATAATCGAAAAAGAAAAAACAAAAAGAAGAAAAAAGTCGTCATAACTTCACTTGAAACCTAAGAAGCGAAGAAAAAAAAAATTGTTTATACCAAAACATTATTCACCCTCTAAAACGTATAAGAGGAATTCAGCCATTTACCTAGCAGTTGATCTTCTAATAATCGGCTGGATTACGAGTCTTGCGTTAGGCTTAAAAAGCAGCGTTGGCCGGTCCCAACGCTGCTTTTTAACGCCCGCTGGTATTACTAGTCTTGCAGGTACAGGTGTACCGCTCACTTTTTGGGCCAGACTCGGAAATACCGCAAATCGACTTACGTCAATTGCGTATCCTCTTTTTTTCAATGGGACTTGCATAGCGCCGGTATTATGAGTCTGTCAAAAAGTGAGCGGTAGACCCTCTCCTGTCAAGCCTGGTACCGCATTTAAAAGTTAGTAGTCAAGAGTTTTACACTACAACGCCGTAGTATAAAACTCTTAACTAAAGTGCTAAAAAGTACACTAACACCCATAACCTACCTATTAACCCCTAAACCGAGGCTCCCCCACATCGCAAACACTTAAAAAACAAATGTTAACCCCTAATCTGCTGCCCTGGACATCGCAGCCACTATAATTAAATATATTTATTATAATATATTAACCCGCCGTACTCCCGTCTCGCAAACACTAGTTACATTTTATTAGCCTCTAATCTGCCGTTCCTAACATCGCCGACACTTACCTACATTTATTAACCCCTAATCTGCCGCCCCCAACGTCGCCGCCACTATATTAAAGTTATTAAACCCTAAATCTAAGTCTAACCCTAACCCTAACCCCCCCTAACCTAAATTTAAATAAATATAAATAAAATTCCTATGATTAACTAAATTATTCCTATTTAAAATAGGAATAAAATAACTAATAGTTACATTGTAGCTAGTTTAGGGTTTATTTTTATTTTACAGGCAAGTTTGTATTTATTTTAACTAGGCAGAATAGTTATTAAATAGTTATTAACTATTTAATAACCACCTAGCTAAAATAAAGACAAAAGTACCTATAAAATAAAACCTAACCTAAGTTACAATTACACCTAACACTACTACTATAATTAAATTAATTCCCTAAATTAAATTAAATTATCTAAAATACAAAAAAAGCACTAAAATTACAGAAAATAATAAACAAATTACAAGATTTTTAAACTAATTACACCTAATCTAATCCCCCTAACAAAATAAAAAAGCCCCCCCCAAATAAAAAAGCCCTACCCTACACTAAATTACAAATAGCCCTTAAAAGGGCTTTTTGCGGGGCATTGCCCCAAAGTGATCAGCTCTTTTACCTGTAAAAAAAGTACAAATCCCCCCCAACATTAAAACCCACCACCCACACAACCAACCCTACTCTAAAACCCACCCAATCCCCCCTTAAAAAAAGCTAACACTAACCCCCTGAAAATCACCCTACCAGGAGACGTCTTCATCCAACCGGGCAGAAGTGGTCCTCCAGATGGGCAGAAGTCTTCATCCAAGCCTGGCAGAAGTGGTCCTCCAGACGGGCAGAAGTCTTCATCCAGACGGCATATTCTATCTTCATCCATCCGGCGTGGAGCGGGTCCATCTTCAACACATCCGACGCGGAGCATCCTCTTCGTTCCACGGCTACGACTGAATGAAGGTTCCTTTAACATGACGTCATCCAAGATGGCATCCCTTCAATTCCGATTGGCTGATAGAATTCTGTCAGCTAATCGGAATTAAGGTAGAAAAAATCCTATTGGCTGATGCAATCAGCCAACAGGATTGAGCTGGCATTCTATTGGCTGATTGGAACAGCCAATAGAATGCCAGCACAATCCTATTGACTGATTGCATCAACCAATAGGATTGAAGTTCAATCCTATTGGCTAATTGCATTAGCCAATAGGATTTTTCCTACCTTAATTCCGATTGGCTTATAGAATTATATCAGCCAATCAGAATTGAAGGGACGCCATCTTGGATGATGTCACTTAAAGGAACCTTCATTCAGTCGTAGCTGTGGAAAGAAGAGGATGCGCCGTGTCGGATGTCTTGAAGATGGACCCCGCTCCGCGCCGGATGGATGAAGATAGAAGATGCCGTCTGGATGAAGACTTCTGCCCATCAGGAGGACCACTTCTGCCGGCTTGGATGAAGACTTCTGCCCGGTTGGATGAAGACGTCTCCCGGTAGGTTTTAGAGTAGGGTTGGTTGTGTGGGTGGTGTTTTTTTAATGCAGGTAAAAGAGCTGATTACTTTGGGGCAATGCCCCGCAAAAAGGCCCTTTTAAGGGCTATTTGTAATTTAGTGTAGGGTAGGGCTTTTTTTTATTTTGGGGGGGGCTTTTTTATTTTGTTAGGGGGATTAGATTAGGTGTAATTAGTTTAAAAATCTTGTAATTTGTTTATTATTTTCTGTAATTTAGTGGGCGTTTTTTTGTACTTTAGATAATTTTATTTAATTTAGGGAATTAATTTAATTATAGTGGTAGTGTTAGGTGTAATTGTAACTTAGGTTAGGTTTTATTTTACAGGTACTTTTGTCTTTATTTTAGCTAGGTAGTTATTAAATAGTTAATACCTATTCTACCTAGTTAAAATAAATACAAACTTGCCTGTAAAATAAAAATAAACCCTAAGCTAGATACAATGTAACTATAAATTATATTGTAGCTAGCTTATGGTTTATTTTATAGGTAAGCATTTAGTTTTAAATAGGAATAATTTAGTTAATGATAGTAATTTTATTTAGATTTATTTAAATTATATTTAAGTTAGGGGGTGTTAGGGTTCGATTTAGGTTTAGGGTTAATAACTTCATTATAGTGGTGGCAACGTTGGAGGCGGCAGATTAGGGGTTAATAAGTGTAGGTAGGTTGTGGCGACATTGGGGGCGGCAGATTAGGGGTTAATAAATATAATGTAGGTGTCGGCGATGTTGGGGGCAGCAGATTAGGGATTCATAAGTATAATGTACTTGGTGGCGGTGTCCGGATGGGCAAATTAGGGGTTAATAATATAATGTATGTGTCGGCGATGTCGGGGGCAGCAGATTAGGGGTTAATAAGTGTAAGATTAGGGGTGTTTAAACTCGGGGTTCATGTTAGGGTGTTAGGTGTAGACATAAATATATTTTCCCCATAGGAATCAATGGGGCTGCGTTAGGAGCTTTACGCTGCTTTTTTGCAGGTGTTAGGTTTTTTTTCAGCCGGCTCTCCCCCATTGATTCCTATGGGGAAATCGTGCATGAGCACGTTCAGCCAGCTCACCGCAAAAAACAGCGCTGGTATTGAGGTGAGATGTGGAGCAAAATTTTGCTCTACGATCACTTTTTTGCGGTTAACGCCGGGTTTGTAAAAAAAACGTAATACCAGCGCTGTCTGTAAGTGAGCGGTGAGCATAAACTGCTTGTTAACACCGCACAGCTTCTAACGCAAAACTCGTAATCTAGCCGAATGTTTGTGAATTTTTAAATGGTTTTGAAAAAAATTGCTTGAATATCTATAAATTGGAATTTGATATAAGACTTCCGTTTGTCTAAAAAAATTCTAATTGCATTCTCTGAGCCTAGCTGTACATAATATTCTAAACACATTTGATAATTTATCTTGATCTTGAGTTGTTTCATATTAGGGGACTTCTTATCTTTCCGTAGTTTAAGGATTAAACTTCTACAAACCAGTACCACTGTTATTTAGAAATTTAGTATCTGATCTGAGTTCTTTATCATGCCATAAAAAAAAAAAATTCCTTCTTAAAAGTAGAGATTTTTCGTAATGATTTTATTCAACAAATATTGGGTTTTAGTCCAAAACTGCTTAATTTTAGGACAATTAAAGAAATAATGTAGTTGCTTCATTCAGGCAACATTTCATACAAGAGACCAGATCAGAGTTCCATTTACACAGTACATTTGGGGGCCGATTTATCAATGTCTGGTGGACATGAAACACTGTAGCGTATCATGTCCGCTGGACATCGCTGAATGCCGACAGCATACGCTGTCGGCATTTAACATTGCATAAGCAGTTCTGGTGAACTGCTTGTGCAATGCCGCCCCCTGCAGATTGGCCACTGCTAGCAGGGGGTGTTATTCAACCCGATCGTATAGGATGGGGAGGATTGATGTCTACAGCCTCAGAGGCAGCGGACGAGTTATGGAGCAGCGTTCTTAATTCCTGTTTCTGGCGAGCCTGAAGACTTGCCCGGAAACAGGGGCCATTCGGCCCTTGATAAATCGGCCTCTTGGAGTAAGATATGCCATATTCAAAACTTTTAAATGAGTTTCTTTACAAGAAGCTGATAACGTGGCTCTATAAACGCTTTTTATACTTTTTTAAATAATATTTTCTGTAATATCTTCCATATATAAATTATTCCATCTTGATAAACTGACACAGAGATTTTCTTCACCTAACTGATTATATGCCAACTCTGTATAGATTTAATAGATATTCTATTGTATTTCAGTTCCAGTCATATCAATATTTCAAAAAAAGTTCACTGCAATGTCGTCTAATCTGTAAACTTAAAGGGACAGCCCTGCCTAGACCCTCTATATAATGTAACATTTCTAAAAATAAGGCCATTAATAATTAGTGCGGATTGCGGTTCCTTACACAGGATTCAATCTAAATAATACTTTCAGAAATATAACATTTCTCCAAGGAAGTAAACACGTGGTCCCAACTATGGGCTCGTTTACATTGAGCCGTAAATTGGTTTGTGTGCACTCACAAAATGATAAATATGCTGTGGGAAGCAATTTCATTCACCAACTGCTTCCAACGGCCAGTTATACCTCAATTTCAGCAACTGGACTGCGGCTGCAGAAAACATTTTTCGTGTCCCATAGAAAGTATCAGAAGCCGCTAATCTATAAATAATACCAGATTTCCAATCACAGCGTAAACCGTTAATACACTGTTGGAGGCTGTCAATACATTGAGAAAAATTACACCTAGCTCAGCTAGGTGTAAAAGAGGAAAAAGGAGCTTTTTAATACCTGGATCCCATTGAAATCTAACCCGCCTCCCAAAAATAAACCGTACACGTCAAAACCCCTCTATCCGCCATTCCCCCACATCACAACTAAGAATAAAATGTATTAACCTCTAAACCAATATCTCCACAACGCAATCTACCTATTTAAACTATTAATCCCTAATCCACCATCCCCCCACAACGCAAAGTACCTATTTAACCTATTAACCCCTAAACCCCCATACCCCCACAACGCAAATGTCAGGGTGCCAGGAATCAGACTGAGACAAGAAGTGCAAAAATAATCACACCTTTATTAATAGCAAAAAAAAAAAAAAAAAAAAAAGTCCACAAGTCAAATAACAAGCTAGGAATCAAAACCAGAAGTGGTAGCCAGACGAGCCGAGTCAGGAGCCAAAGTGAATAGTCAGACAAGCCAGAATCAGAAACAAGGAAAACAGCAGAGTCAGGAACAAGCCAGGGATCAGGAACCAGGAGGGACGTCAGACAGCCAGGTAACACACAGGAGCACTCACAAACAGGTCTGAGACAACGCAAAGGCAAAGCATACTGAACAGAGGCCCTTTAAATAATAAGTGATGACATCACAATTCTGAGACTGCATCCTGTCTCACACGGATGATGTACACCAGTCTGGCCATAAAAGGAAGTGCAGGAAATGAGCAGCATCACACAGTATGCACCAGAGTCAGCAAGAGAGGTGAATAAAACGGCTGCCAGCAGCACATTGCAAACAGATCAGGGAAAAAACCCTGACAGTACCCTCCCCTCAACAACCCCTCCCCCGCGGGAGGACAAAAGGCTTATTGGGGAAATGGGCATGGACGGCACGGAGGAGGGCGGGAGCATGAACATTAGAGGAGGGAACCCATGAACACTCCTCCGTACCGTAGCCCCTCCAGTGAACCAAATACTGTATGCGGCCCCTGGACATACGAGAGTCAATAATGCTGCTGACCTCATACCCCTCATGGTTGTCAACAAAGATAGGGCGGGGACGAGGCAACACAGTGGTAAACCGATTACAAACCAATGGTTTCAAGAAGGAGACATGAAAAACATTGGAGACGCGCATTGCAGGAGGAAGGTCAAGAGCGTAGGCCACAGGATTGACCCATCGGAGTATTCGAAAAGGACCAATATAACAGGGAGCCAGTTTATTGGAAGGCACATGAAGGTTTAAGTTGCGGGAGGATAGCCAAACTCTCTCACCAACCTGGTAGGAAGGCGCGGGCAGACGCCTACGATCGGGCTGAAACTTTTGGCGCTGCATAGAACGATGAAGGCAATCCTGAATCTGCAAAGCCGGAATACCCTGAAACATGAATGAATCGGGCAACAAGGATGGTTGAAACCCATAATTCGCCATGAACGGGGATAACTTGGAGGAAGCATTAATAGCACTATTACGAGCAAACTCTGCCCAAGGTAACAGTTCAGACCAATTATTGTGGTGATCTGAGACATAGCAACGGAGGAACTGTTCCAGAGCTTGATTAGACCATTTCGCAGCCCCATTGGATTGAGGGCGATATTCCGAGGAGAAGGAAAGCTAGATGCCCATTTGAGCACAAAAGGAACGCCAAAATCTGGAGACAAACTGGCTACCCTGGTCCAACACTATCTCCTTGGGTAACCTATGTAAATGGAAGACCTCCCGGGCAAAAATTGAAGCAAGCTCCTGAGCGGTAGGCAACTTCTTCAAGGGAACGCAATGTGACATTTTAGAAAAACGGTCAACCACCATAAGGATAACAGTATTGCCATTGGAAACGGGGAGCTTGACAATGAAGTCCATGGAAAGATGTGTCCAAGGACGCTCACCATTAGCAATAGGTTGAAGAAGACCCACAGGAAGACGTTGAGGAGTCTTATTCTGTGCACAAACATACGCACCAACATCAGAACGAAGAGCTGGCCACCAGAATTGTCGAGTGACAGACCAAATCATTTGGTTCTTGCCTGGGGGACCTGCGGCTTTAAGATAGTGGTAAGTGTGCAAAAGTTTAGTTTGAAGATTCTCAGGAACAAAACACTTACCACTAGGTTTCTCAGGAGGTGCATTGGTTTGTGCAGCCAGGATCTACTCAAAGTCAAATTAGTACGTATGGTAGCCAAAATATGGTCAGGAGGTATAACAGGAGTAGGTACAGACTCCTCCTTGGACAGAGGCGAAAATTGTTGAGAGAGGGCATCAGCCCTAACATTCTCACTACCAGGCAGATAGGAGACCACATAATTAAACCGAGACAAAAATAGCGCCCATCTGGCCTGTTGGGGCGACAAACATTTTGCTTCAGATAGATAAGTTAAATTCTTGTGGTCAGTAAGAATGAGCACTGGCACGCTAGTACCCTCGAGAAGATGCCTCCATTCCTTGAGTTCCATAATTATGGCCTGTAATTCCCTGTCGCCAATTTCATAATTGCCCTCCACTGGAGACAATTTCTTAGAGAAGAAACCACATGGATGCAAGGAACCGTCAGGCATAGGACGTTGAGACAAGAGGGCACCTACTCCAGTCTCAGATGCATCGACCTCAAGACGAAAGGCAGGACAGGGTTAGGATGAGCCAGAACTGGAGCGGCAGCAAAGGCAGTCTTAAGACTATCAAAGGCCTTAATGGTAGTTGGTGACCAATGGAGTGGATCATTCTCTTTACGGGTCATGTCTGTGATAGGTTTGACCAAGTAAGAAAAGTTTTTAATAAACTTTCTATAGTAATTGGCGAACCCCAAAAAACGTTGAATAGACCGAACTGGGCGAGGCCACTGCAGAACTGCAGATAACTTGTCAGGATCCATGGAGAACCACGCAACGGAGATAACATAACCTAGGAAGGTTACTTGAGTCTGATGGAACTCACATTTCTCGACTTTACAAAACAGACCATTCTCACGTAGTCTCTGAAGAACCCGTGTAACATTAGAACGATGAGCCTCAAGTGTGGGTGAGTGTATGAGGATGTCGTCTAAGTACACCACAACACACTGTTGCAACATATCTCGTAGGACATCATTAATAAATTCCTGGAAAACAGCAGGAGCATTACATAGGCCAAAGGGCATTACAAGATACTCATAATGCCCGCTCCTGGTGTTAAATGCTGTTTTTCATTCGTGGTCCTCCTTGATCCTAACAAGATTGTACGCTCCTCTCAAATCAAGTTTAGTAAAGACTGTAGCTCCCTTGAGGCGGTTAAAGAGTTCCGTAATGAGCGGAATAGGGTAAGCATTCTTAATGGTAAGACGATTAAGACCCCTATAATTGATGCATGGTCTTAACTCGTCACCCTTTTTCTTCACAAAGAAGAAGCAAGCCCCTGCAGGAGAGCAGGATTTGCGGATGATCCCCCGCGACAGAGCATCGGCAACATACTCCTCCATAGCACAATTCTCCGCAACAGACAGAGGGTAAACCCAGCCCTGAGGAGGAATGGCTCCGGGTTGCAGGTATATGGCACAATCGTAAGACCGGTGAGGAGGCAACGTACCAGCACGCACCTTGTCAAAAACATCTAGGAACTCTCGGTACTCCTCTGGCAATTGAGATACCGAAGAAGTGCACAAGACTTTAACTGGTTTCTGAAGACAAGTGGAAATACATTGCGGAGACCACCACAAAATATCGGACCTGTGCCAGTCGAGACTGGAATTGTGCTTTTGGAGCCAGGAATAACCCAGAATAACCGGAAAATGCGGAGAGTTTATCACCTGGAACTGGAGGGTTTCAAAATGGAGAGCCCCAACAGCCATGGATAACGGAGCAGTCTCGTGAGTAACAAGTGCGGGCTGAAGGGGCCTGCCATCAATGGCCTCAATAGCAAGGGGAACGGACCGAGGCAAAACAGGAATGGAGGGCTTAGATACAAAAGCACTGTCAATGAAATAGCCCACAGCACCGGAGTCAACAAGAGCCTGGGTGACTATGGAGGAGTCCACCCAGGAAAGGACAACCGTGACCAAAGGTTTCTCCTTTAGCAGTTCCAGGGATGAGGATAAACCACCCAAGGTCTACCCCCGACAGGACCTTAGGTGTGAGCTTCCCGGCTGCGTAGGACAAGACTTCAAAAGGTGGCCCTGTAACCCACAATAGAGGCAGAGCTCCTCCCTCCTCCTAAAGGTCCTCTCCGCCGCAGAGAGACGCGTGAATTCCAACTGCATCGGCTCAGCAGTACCTGGTGACTCAGACCAGGAGGCATGGGAGGAGAGGGAGGCATGGGTGGGAACGAACACGTAGGAGACAACAGAACAGGAGGCTTCTGCAAGCGCTCCTTGAAAGAGGGCCTCTCTCTGAGTCTGATGTCAATTAGGATAAAAAAAGACACCAATGCCTCGAGATCCTCTGGTAAATCTCTAGCAGCAACTTAGTCTTTAATCGCATCAGAGAGCCCATGAAAGAAGGCAGCAACAAGGGCTTCATTGTTCCAACCTACCTCTGCGGCAAGCATACAGAACTCAATGGCATACTGAGCCACAAATCTTGTACCTTGCTGAATGGACATGAGTCGTTTAGCAGCAGAGGAGGAGCGAGCCAGAACATCAAATACCCTTCGAAAGGAGGCCACAAATTCAGGGTAATTTGAAATCACAGGTTTATTAGTATCCCACAAGGGATTAGCCCAGGCAAGAGCTGTGTCAGAGAGTAACGAGATGAGAAATCCCACCTTAGCTCTGTCAGAGGGAAACGCCTGAGGTAACATCTCAAAGTAAATGCCCACCTGGTTCAAAAACCCTCTGCACTGATTAGGATCGCCTCCATATCGCTGATGTAGAGGTGCAGAACCAGACATGCTCCTGGTAGGACTATGTGCAGCAGCGGAAACAGGAGCAGCCATAACTTGCGGGACACTTTGGTCCAAATGTGCAGTGTGAGTCAGCAAGGTTTGCAGGGCTAGTGCAGATTGATCCAAGCGGTGATCCTGTTTATCCATCCTGGAAATTATGGCAGGTAAAGGTGGATTATTAGCACCATCAGGATTCATGGCCCTTGCGTAATGTCAGGGTGCCAGGAATCAGACTGAGACAAGAAATGCAAAAATAATCACACCTTTATTAATAGCAAAAAATAATAAAAAAGTCCACAAGTCAAATAACAAGCCAGGAATCAAAACCAGAACTGGTAGCCAGACGAGCCGAGTCAGGAGCCAAAGCGAATAGTCAGATGAGCCGGAATCAGGAACAAGGAAAACAGCAGAGTCAGGAACAAGCCAGGGATCAGGAACTAGGAGGGACGTCAGACAGCCAGGTAATACACAGGAGCCAACACAAACAGGTCTGAGACAACGCAAGGGCAAAGCATACTGAACAGAGGCCCTTTAAATAATAAGTGATGACATCACAATTCTGAGACTGCATCCTGTCTCACACGGATGATGTACACCAGTCTGGCCATAAAAGGAAGTGCAGGAAATGAGCAGCATCACACAGTATGCACCAGAGTCAGCAAGAGTGGTGAGTAAAATTGCTGCCAGCAGCACATGGCAAACAGATCAGGAAAAAAACCCAGACAGCAAAATACCTATTTAACCTATTAACTCCTAAACCGCCATCCCCCCACAACGCAAAGTACCTATTAAACCTATTAACCCCTATACCGCCATCCCCCACAAATCTTGATTACATAAAATAAAAAAAGACCATTAAAGCAATAAATTGATTAAAAATATCAAAATAAAAAACTAATTTAAAAATAAAACAAAAAATCCTAACATTATATAAAAAATAAAACCTAAGATTAAATTTAAATACAAAATCTAAGATTACATAAAAAAAAACAAAATTATCCAACATATTTTTTTTAAATCTAATACCCCTATAAAAACAAAAAAGCCACCCCAAAAACACAATTTATGCTTACCTGATAAATTTATTTCTCTTGTGGTGTATCCAGTCCACGGATCATCCATTACTTGTGGGATATTCTCATTCCCAACAGGAAGTTGCAAGAGGACACCCACAGCAGAGCTGCAATATAGCTCCTCCCCTAACTGTCATAGCCAGTCATTCGACCGAAAACAAGCCGAGAAAGGAGGAACCATAGGGTGTAGTGGTTACTGTAGTTTAAATTTAAAAATTACCTGCCTCAAAATGACAGGGCGGGCCGTGGACTGGATACACCACAAGAGAAATAAATTTATCAGGTAAGCATAAATTGTGTTTTCTCTTGTAAGGTGTATCCAGTCCACGGATCATCCATTACTTGTGGGATACCAATACCAAAGCTAAAGTACACGGATGAAGGGAGGGACAAGGCAGGAACCACTGCCTGTAAAACCTTTCTCCCAAATATAGCCTCCGAAGAAGCAAAAGTATCAAATTTGTAAAATTTTGAAAAAGTATGAAGCGAAGAACAAGTCACCGCCTTGCAAATCTGTTCAACAGAAGCCTCATTTTTAAAGGCCCAAGTGGAAGCCACAGCTCTAGTGGAATGAGCTGTAATCCTTTCAGGAGGCTGCTGTCCAGCAGTCTCATAGGCTAAGAGGATTAAGCTTCTTAGCCAAAAAGAAAAAGAGGTTGCCAAAGCCTTTTGACCTCTCCTCTGTCTAGAGTAGACAACAAACAAAGCAGATGTTTGACGAAAATCTTTAGTAGCTTGTAAGTAAAACTTTAAAGCACGGACCACGTCCAGATTGTGTAACACAAGGAAAGAACCACAATCTCTTGATTGATATTCTTGTTAGATACCACCTTAGGTAAGAACCCAGGTTTGGTACGCAGAACTACCTTATCCGTATGAAAAATCAGATAAGGAGAATCACATTGTAAGGCAGATAGCTCAGAGACTCTACGAGCCGAGGAAATAGCTACCAAAAAAAAGAACTTTCCAAGATAAAAGTTTGATATCTATGGAATGAAGAGGTTCAAACGGAACTCCTTGAAGAACCTTAAGAACCAAGTTTAAGCTCCATGGTGGAGCAACAGGTTTAAACACAGGCTTGATTCTAACTAAAGCCTGACAAAATGCCTGAACGTCTGGAACATCTGCCAGACGCTAGTGCAAAAGAATAGACAGAGCAAAAATCTGTCCTTTTAAGAAACTAGCTGACAATCCTTTTTCCAAACCTTCTTGGAGAAAAGATAAAATCCTAGGAATCCTGACCTTACTCCATGAGTAACCCTTGGATTCACACCAATAAAGATATCTACGCCATACCTTATGGTAAATTTTCCTGGTGACAGGCTTTCGTGCCTGTATTAAGGTATCAATAACTGACTCGGAGAAGCCACGCTTTGATAAAATCAAGCGTTCAATCTCCAGGCAGTCAGCCTCAGAGAAATTAGATTTGGATGGTTGAAAGGACCCTGAAGTAGAAGGTCCTGTCTCAGAGGCAGAGACCATGGTGGAAAGGATGACATGTCCACTAGATCTGCATACCAGGTCCTGCATGGCCACGCAGGTGCTATCAGAATCACTGATGCTCTCTCCTGCTTGATCTTGGCAATCAGTCGAGGGAGCAGAGGAAACGGTGGAAACACATTAGCCAGGTTAAAAGACCAGGGCGCTGCTAGAGTATCTATCAGTGTCGCCTTGGGATCCCTGGACCTGGATCCTTAACACGGAAGCTTGGCATTCTGGCGAGACGCCATGAGATCCAGTTCTGGTTTCCCCAACGAAGAATCAGTTGTGCAAATACCTCCGGATGGAGTTCCCACTCTCCCGGATGAAAAGTCTGACTTAGAAAATCCGCCTCCCAGTGCTCTACACCTGGGATATGGATAGCCGATAGGTGGCAAGAGTGAATCTCTGCCCAGTGAATTATTTTTGAAACTTCTAACATCTCTAGGGAACTTCTTGTTCCCCCTCGATGGTTGATGTAAGCTACAGTCGTGATGTTGACCGACTGAAATCTGATGTACCTCAGAGTTGCTAACTGAGGCCAAACCTGAAGAGCCTTGAATATCACTCTTAGTTCCAGAATATTTATTGGAAGGAGAGACTCCTCCTGAGTCCACGAACCCTGAGCCTTCAGGGAGTTCCAGACTGCATCCCAACCTAGAAGGCTGGCATTTGTTGTTACAATAGTCCAATCTGGCCTGCGAAGGTCATACCTTTGGACAGATGGACCCGAGATAGCCACCAGGGAAGAGGATCCCTGGTCTCTTGGTCCAGATTCAGTTGAGGGGCCAAATCTGTGTAATCCCCGCTCCACTGACTGAGCCTGCATAGTTGCAGCGGTCTGAGATGTAAGCGTGCAAATGGCACTATGTCCATTGCCGCTACCATTAAGCCGATTACTTCCATACACTGAGCCACCAAAGGGCGCGGAATGGAATGAAGAACCCGACAGGAATTTAGAAGCTTTGATAACCTGGACTCCTTCAAGGTAAATTTTCATTTCTACAGAATCTATCAGAGTCCCTAGAAAGGAAACTCTCGTTCACTTTCCACCCATGCGACCTCAGAAATGCCAGTATTACGTCCGTATGAGACTTGGAAATTTGGAAGTTTGACGCCTGTATCAGGATGTCGTCTAAATAAGGGGCTACTGCTATGCCCCGAGGCCTTAGGACCGCCAAAAGCGACCTTAGAACCTTTGTAAAGATTCTTGGGGCTGTAGCTAATCCAAAGGGAAGAGCTACAACTGGTAATGCCTGTCTTGAAAGGCAAACCTGAGAAACCGATGATGATCTTTGTGTATCGGAATGTGAAGATAAGCATCCTTTAGATCCACTGTAGTCATATATTGACCCTCCTGGATCAGTGGTAGGATGGTACGAATAGTTTCCATCTTGAACGACGGAACTTTGAGGAATTTGTTTAAGATCTTTAGATCCAAAATCGGTCTGAAGGTTCCCTCTTTTTTGGGAACCACAAACAGATTTGAGTAAAAACCCTGTTCCTGCTTTGGAACTGGATGGATCACTCCCATAACTAGGAGGTCTCGTACACAGTGTAAGAATGCCTCTCTCTTTATCTGGTTTGCAGATAATTGTGAAAGGTGAAATCTCCCTTTTTGGGGGGGAAGCTTTGAAGTCCAGAAGATATCCCTGGGATATAATTTCCAACGCCCAGGGATCCTGAACATCTCTTGCCCACGCCTGGGCGAAGAGTGAAAGTCTGCCCCCTACTAGATCCGTTACCGGATAGGGGGTCGTTCCTTCATGCTGTCTTAGAGGCAGCAGCAGGCTTTTTGACCTGCTTACCTTTTTTCCAGGTCTGGTTTGGTCTCCAGACCGTCTTGGATTGAGCAAAAGTTCCCTCTTGTTTATTATTAGAGGAAGTTGATGCCGCACCTGCCTTGAAGTTTCGAAAGGCACGGAAATTAGACTGTTTGGCCCTAGATTTGGACCTGTCCTGAGGAAGGGCACGACCTTTTCCTCCCGTGATATCAGCAATAATCTCCTTCAAACAGGGCCGAATAGGGTCTGCCCCTTGAAGGGAATGTTAAGTAGCTTAGATTTTAAAGTCACGTCAGCTGACCATGATTTAAGCCATAGCGCTCTGCGCGCCTGTATAGCAAAACCAGAATTCTTAGCCATTAGTTTAGTCAAATGAACAATGGCATCAGAAATAAAATAATTGGCTAGCTTAAGTGCTCTAAGTTTGCCAAGTATGTCATCCAATGGAGTCGCTACCTGTAAAGCCTCTTCCAGAGACTCAAACCAGTATGCCGCAGCAGCAGTGACAGGGGCAATGCATGCAATGGGCTGTAGGATAAAACCTTGTTGAATAAATATTTTCTTAAGGTAACCTAATTTTTTATCCATTGGATCTAAAAAAGCACAACTGTCCTCGACAGGGATAGTAGTACGCTTTGCTAGAGTAGAAACTGCTCCCTCCACCTTAGGGACTGTCTGCCATAAGTCCCGTGTGGTGGCGTCTATTGGAAAACATTTTTCTAAAAATAGGAGGGGAAGAGAACGGCACACCTGGTCTATCCCATTCCTTATTAATAATTTCTGTAAACCTTTTAGGTATTGGAAAAACATCAGTACACACCGGCACTGCAAAGCATTTATCCAGTCTACACAATTTCTCTGGCACTGCAATGGTATCACAGTCATTCAGAGCAGCTAAAACCTCCCTAAGCAACACGCAGAGGTGTTCAAGCTTAAATTTAAATGTAGAAATATTAGAATCAGGTATCTTTCCTGAGTCATTAACATCACCCACTGACTGAAGCTCTCTTTCCTCAGCTTCTGCATATTGTGAGGCAGTATCAGACATGGTTCTTAAAGCGTCAGTATGCTCTGCATTTTGTCTCACCCCAGAGCTATCTCGCTAACCTCTAAGTTCAGGTAGTCTGGCTAATACCGCTGACAGTGTATTATCCATGACTGCCGCCATGTCTTGTAAAGTAAACGCTATGGGCACCCTAGATGTACTTGGCGCCATTTGAGCGTGAGTCCCTTGGGCGGGAGTCAAAGGGTCTGACACGTGGGGAGAGTTAGTCGGCATAACTTTCCCCTCGTCAGATTCCTCTGGTGATAATTTTTTAAAAACAGAATATGATCTTTATTGCATAAAATTAAATCAGTACATTTGATACACATTCTAAGAGGGGGTTCCACCATGGCTTTTAAACATAATGAACAAGGAGTTTCTTCTATGTCAGACATGTTTATACAGACTAGCAATGAGACTAGCAAGCTTGTAAAACACTTTAAATCAAGTTAACAAGCAAATATAAAAAACGGTACTGTGCCTTTAAGAGAAACAAATTTTGTCAGAATTTGAAAAACAGTGAAAAAATGCAGTAAATCAAACAAAATTTTTACAGTGTATGTAATAGGCTAGCAGAGCATTGCATCCACTTGCAAATGGATGCTTAACCCCTTAGTTCAAAAAACGGATCAAAAAAACGAAATAGACGTTTTTTAACAGTCACAACCAACTGCCACAGCAAGCTGTGGTCCTACCTTCCCCAATAAACGACTTTGGAAAGCCCTTGAGCCCTTTAGAGATGTCCTATAGCATACAGGGGACTCCTGAGGGAAGCTGGATGTCACAGTTTGTAATTTTAACTGCACCAACTGTAACTTTTATACTATAACAGTGGAAAGCCTCAGTAAACTGTTTCTAGTCAAAATTTAAGCCAGCCATGTGGAAAAAACTAGGCCCCAATAAAGTTTTATCACCAAAGCATATATAAAAATGATTAAACATGCCAGCAAACGTTTTATATTGCAATATCATAAGGGTATTACCCCTGGGAGTAAGCATGATACCAGTCATTATTAAATCACTGTATTCAGGCTTAACTTACATTAATCCGGTATCAGCAGCATTTTCTAGTGTTTTCCATCTCTAGAAAAAATTATAACTGCACATACCTGATAGCAGAATAAACTGCACGCCATTCTCTCGCTGAAGTTACCTCATCTGTGTAATCCCCTCAGACATATGTGAGAACAGCAATGGATCTTAGAAACCTCAGGCAGATTCTTCTTCTATTTACTGCCTGAGATAAAATAGCACAACTCCGGTACTATTTAAAAATAACAAACTTTTGATTGAAGAAAATAAACTAGCTATATTTAACCACTCTCTCCTACAACGACCTTGCTTGTTGAGAGTTGCAAGAGAATGACTGGCTATGACAGTTAGGGGAGGAGCTATACTGCAGCTCTGCTGTGGGTGTCCTCTTGCAACTTCCTGTTGGGAATGAGAATATCCCACAAGTAATGGATGATCCGTGGACTGGATACACCTTACAAGAGAAATAAAAACACCCCCTAATTTAACACTAAACTACCAAAAGCCCTTTAAAGGGCTTTTTGTAGGGCATTGCTCTGAAGCACTCAGCTCTTTTACCTAAAAATAAAATACAAATTAACCCCTAACAGTAAACCCCCCCCACCCACTCCCCAAAATAAAATAGACCTAACTCTATAAAAATCTAATCTACCCATTGCCCCTAAAGGCAATCAGCTCTTTTGCTGCCCATTAAAATTCCCTAATCTAAAAAAAAATATTTATTATATATGCAAGTGTAACTTTATATAGAACATGCATACAGTACCTGGCAATATGTCTGACCATGTGCAGCTACAGGATGCGCAAATTATATCAGTTATATTCAATTATAAGCAAGAGCACGTGCTTGAGAAACTTATTAAAGGGACACTGTACCCAAATTTTTTCTTTTGTAATTCAGATAGAGCATGCAATTTTAAGCAACTTTCTAATTTACTCCTATTATCAATTTTTCTTCGTTCTCTTGCTATCATTATTTGAAAAAGAAGGCATCTAAGCTTTTTTTTGTTTCAGTACTCTGGACAGCACTTTTTTATTGGTGGATGAATTTATCCACCAATCAGCAAGGACAACTCAGGTTGTTCACCAAAAATGGGCCGGCATCTAAACTTACATTCTTGCATTTCAAATAAAGATACCAAGAGAATGAAGAAAATTTGATAATAGGAGTAAATTAGAAAATTGCTTAAAATTTCATGCTCAATCTGAATCACAAAATAATTTTTTTGGGTACAGTGTCCCTTTAAACAAAAAGTTATACACAAAATCAACAGAAGGTGCAAAAACATAATTTATGTAAGAACTTACCTGATAAATTAATTTCTTTCATATTGGCAAGAGTCCATGAGCTAGTGACATATGGGATATACAATCCTACCAGGAGGGGCAAAGTTTCCCAAACCTCAAAATGCCTATAAATACACCCCTCACCACACCCACAATTCAGTTTAACAAATAGCCAAGCAGTGGGGTGATAAGAAAGGAGTAGAAAGAATCAACAAAGGAAATTTGGAAATAATTGTGCTTTATACAAAAAATCATAACCACCATAAAAGGGTGGGCCTCATGGACTCTTGCCAATATGAAAGAAATTCATTTATCAGGTAAGTTCTTACATAAATTATGTTTTCTTTCATGTAATTGGCAAGAGTCCATGAGCTAGTGACATATGGGATATCAATACCCAAGATGTGGAGTCTTCCACTCAAGAGTCACTAGAGAGGGAGGGAATAAAAATAAAAACAGCCATATTTCGCTGAAAAAATTAATCCACAACCCAAAAAACATAAGTTTATTTTCATTTTTGAAAGAAAAAAACAAATCAAAAAGCAGAAGAATCAAACTGAAACAGCTGCCTGAAGAACTTTTCTACCAAAAACTGCTTCCGAAGAAGCAAATACATCAAAACGGTAGCATTTAGTAAATGTATGCAAAGAAGACCAAGTCGCCGCTTTGCAAATCTGATCAACTGAAGCTTCATTCTTAAAAGCCCACGAAGTGGAGACTGATCTAGTAGAATGAGCTGTAATTCTCTGAGGCGGGGCCTGACCCGACTCCAAATAAGCTTGATGAATTTTAAATTTCAACCAAGAAGCCAAGGAAATAGCAGAAGCCCTCTGACCTGAATCAAGAAACTTTTTGGTAAATTGATCCTCCAACCATGTTTCCGAAGAAACAACACTAGTTGATTCATGTGAGATTCTGCAGTATGTAAAGACTGAGCTAGTACCAAGATATCGTCCAAATAAGGAAACACCGCAATACCCTGTTCTCTGATTACAGATAGTAGGGCACCCAGAACCTTTGAAAAGATTCTTGGAGCTGTTGCTAGGCCAAATGGAAGAGCAACAAATTGGTAATGCTTGTCTAGAAAAGAGAATCTCAGAAACTGATAGTGTTCTGGATGAATCGGAATATGAAGGTATGCATCCTGCAAGTCTATTGTGGACATATAATGTCCTTGCTGAACAAAAGACTGAATAGTCCTTATAGTCACCATCTTGAAAGTTGGTACTCATACATAACGATTCAAAATTTTCAGATCCAGAACTGGTCTGAACAAATTTTCTTTCTTTGGTACAATGAATAGGTTTGAATAAAACCCCAAACCTTGTTCCTGAGGAGGATTCAAAATTTTCAGATCCAGAACTGGTCTGAACAAATTTTCTTTCTTTGGTACAATGAATAGGTTTGAATAAAACCCCAAATAAAACCCCAAACCTTGTTCCTGAGGAGGACTCCACGTCTGAAACACACTTCAGAAAAGCCTGAGCTTTTACTGGATTTACAGGGATGCGTGAGAGAAAAAAAATCTTCTCACAGGAGGTCTTACTTTGAATCCTATTCGATACCCTTGAGAGACAATGCTCTGAATCCAATGATTTTGGACAGATTTTATCCAAAAATCCTTGAAAACCCTGCCCCCTACCAGCTGAGCTGGAATGAGGGCCGCACCTTCAAGCGGACTTAGGGGCAGACTTTGGTTTCCTAAATGGCTTGGATTTATTCCAATTTGAGGAAGGCTTCCAACTGGAAGCAGATTCCTTGGGAGGAGGATTGAGTTTTTGTTCCTTATTCTGACGAAAGGAACGAAAACGGTTAGAAGCCTTAGATTTACCCTTAGGTTTTTTATCCTGAGGCAAAAAAACTCCTTTTCCTCCAGTGATAGTTGAAATAATAGAATCCAACTGAGAACCAAATAAATTATTACCTTGGAAAGAAAGAGATAGTAATCTAGATTTAGATGTCATATCAGCATTCCAGGATTTAAGCCACAAAGCTCTTCTAGCTAATACAGCTAAAGACATGGATCTAACATCAATTTTGATAAAATGGCATCACAAATAAAATGATTAGCATGTTGCAGTAAGCGAACAATGCTAGATATGTCAAAATCCAATTCACGTTGCGCTAAATTTTCCAACCAGAAAGTTGATGCAGCCGCAACATCACCCAAAGATATAGCAGGTCTGAGAAGATGACCTGAATATAAATAGGTCTTTCTTAGATAAGATTCAAGCTTCCTATCTAAAGGATCCTTAAAGGAAGTGCTATCTTCCATAGGAATAGTGGTACGTTTAGCAAGAGTAGAAATAGCCCCATCAACTTTGGGGATCTTTTCCCAAAACTCTATAGATTTTGCTGGTAAAGGATACAATCTCTTAAACCTTGAAGAAGGAATAAAGGAAGTACCTGGCTTATTCCATTCCCTAGAAATCATATCAGAAATAGCCTCAGGAATGGGAAAAACACCTGGGGAAACCACAGGAGGTTTAAAAACAGCATTTAAACGTTTATTAGACTGAACGTCAATAGGACTGGTTACCTCAATATCCAAAGTAATTAACACTTCTTTTAATAAAGAACGCATATACTCTATTTTAAATAAATAAGTAGATTTGTCAGTGTCAATATCTGAGGAAGGATCTTCTGTTTCAGATAGATCCTCATCAGAAGAGGATGAATTATTATGTTGTTGGTCATTTGAAATTTCATCAGCTAAATGAGAAGTTTTAAAAGACCTTTTACGTTTATTAGAAGGTGGAAATGCAGACAAAGCCTTCATAATAGAATCAGAAACAAATTCTTTAAAATTTACAGGTATATCATGCACATTAGAAGTTGAAGGAACTGCAACTGGCAATGTACTATTACTGATAGAAACACTATCTGCATGTAAAAGTTTATCATGACAACTATTACAAATGACATTCGGTGGAATAATTTCTACAATTTTACAACAAATGCACTTAGCTTTGGTAGAACCGATGTCAGGCAGCAATGTTCCAGCAGAAACTTCAGAGGCAGGATCAGATTGGGACATCTTGCTCAATGTAAGAGAAAAAACAACATATAAAGCAAAATTATCTATTTCCTTAAATGACAGTTTCAGGAATGGGAAAAAATGCAAAAGCATAGGCCTCTTGATAGAAAAGAAAGCAGGAGGCAAACAACAATGGGGTATTGAAATAATGAAAAAATTTGGCGCCAAGTATGACGCACAACGTAACGTAAACTTTCTTTGGCTCCAAAAATGACCGGAAATGACACACTTGCGTCACTAATGACGCCGCTGTGTGAAAGGTCTCGGCGTCAAAAACGTATTTTTCCGCGCCAAAAAAGTTCGCCCCAAAAATGACGCAATAAAGTCTAACAATTTACGCACCCGCGGGCCTAACACCCGCATTTGCAAAAAGTAGTCAAATTGAAAAAAGACTAAACTCCAGGTAAGAAATACATTTCTTAAAGTGTTTATATTCCCAAATATGAAACTGACAGTCTGCAGAAGGAAATACATGAACCTGACTCATGGCAAATATAAGTACAATACATATATTTAGAACTTTATATAATTTGCATAAAGTGCCAAACCATAGCTGAGAGTGTCTTAAGTAATGAAAACATACTTACCAAAAGACACCCAACCACATATAGCAGATAGCCAAACCAGTACTGAAACAGTTATCAGTAGAGGTAATGGTAAATTGAGAGTATATCGTCGATCTGAAAAGGGAGGTAGGAGATGAATCTCTACGAACCGATAACAGAGAACCCATGAAAAAGACCCCCGTTAGAGAAATCATCGTATTCAATAAGTGATACTCCCTTAATGTCCCTCTGACATTCGCTGTACTCTGAGAGGGCTTCAACAATGCTGAGAAGCGCATATCAACGTAGAAATCTTAGCACAAACTTACTTCACCACCTCCATGGGAGGCAAAGTTTGTAAAAGTGAATTGTGGGTGTGGTGAGGGGTGTATTTATAGGCATTTTGAGGTTTGGGAAACTTTGCCCCTGGTAGGAATGTATATCCCATATGTCACTAGCTCATGGACTCTTGCCAATTACATGAAAGAAATCACATTTATTTATTTTTAAATTAAACAATAGAGAAATAAATCATAAAGGCTCCACTGTGTGCGATCGTGCACAGTGTGCTAGAAATAATAAGTGGTTTGTGAAATAAATGTCAAAACGTTATAGTTACTTGTATATAAAAAAGTAACATATAAAAAGAAAAGAAAAAGAGTGTCTTTGGGCTACATTTTAGCAATGTGAAAAATGCAACACTGTCTATTGTAGATCACTGCATGTGCTAACAAACATATAATGTTATAAGAAATATAATATTATAGGAAATAGTGGCTAATAAGAGCTGAGATGAGAATAGAAAGTCGAAAAATAATAAGGCGTGATGTCTAAAAGAGCGTAATGTCTCTTGATCTAATATTGAATAATTCAGAATATCAGTCTTGGCAGATATCTGATAAAAATACAACTAGTAGACATGTGCATGGCGAAAAAATTCGATTCGGATCGATTCGGAATTTTTCGAAGTTCGGTTCGGATCGATTCGAATTCGGAAAATTCGGAATCGATTTGTTTCGGATTCATTCGGATTTGAAGAAATTCGGCTGGATTCGGTTCGTAAATTCGGCATTTCGGTAAGTGTTAGGTGGGATTAGACTAGTATTATACTGTATATTAGGTGTTAACCTAACATCCTGTACAATACTAGTGTCATCCAATGGCCATCCGAATTTACGAATCGATTTGAATTAATTCGGTTCGGAAAATTCGGCAGAATTTTAATTCGGAAATTCGGTTCGAATAGCCGAATTTTCCGAATCGAACCGAATCGCACATATCTAACAACTAGTAATAACAGTAGTTTACTCTTAACCCTTTATTGGATAAAATGCAGAATGAGTATGATATATCTCATATAAACATATTGATGTAGTAGAACGTATTACAATGTAATAGCGTACAGTAATATAACAGAGCATATAAAAATGTGATAACATATGAATGTATTATAAAATGTATTAAACGTGGTAATTGCTGCATCAATAAAAACGACTCTGAGCGTAAAAAATGTATTATAAAAATGCAAATACAACAATAAAAAATATAAAAATGCCAAATGGAGAGAACAAAAAGTTCTGAACAAATCCAAATGCTGAAGGCTGATCTGTAGTAGAGAATTAAGGGTAATTTGGATTCGGAGACCTAAAAGGAAACAAGAAATACAAGACGTCTGCTACTAGGACAAAGCTCGTAAATGGAAATGTGGTCACCGTATATCAGGCTGGTATGTCGAATGGGGGTCTGTCTACGCGTTTCGGCCTGGAGGGGCCTTTATAAAAATTAAAAAAAAAAAATTGATTTTGCACCTTCTGTTGATTTGTGTATAACTTTTTGTTTGATAAGTTTCTCAAGCATGTGCTCTTGATTAAAATTAAATATATAAGTTATAATTGAATATAACTGATATAATTTGCACATCCTGTAGCTGCACATGGTCAGACATATTGCCAGGTACTGTATGTATGTACTATATAACGTTACACTTGCATATATAATATATAATATACGCCGCACTTAAAGGGTCACTCAAGTCAAAATTAAACTTTCATGATTCAGAAAGAGCAGCAATTTTAAACAACTTTCCAATTTACTTCCATTAACAAAATGTGCACAGTCTTTTTATATTTACACTTTTTGAGTCACCAACTCCTACTGAGCATGTGCAAGAATTGACAGCATATACGTATATGCATTTGTGATTGGCTGATGGCTGTCACATGATACAGGAGGAGTGGAAATAGACATAACTGCAATTTATTTAACAAAAATCTACTTCTCATTTGAAGTTCAGACTAAGTGCTATTGCATTGTCTTCTTATCATGCATTTGTTGATTATGCAAATCTACAGTGTTGACTGGTCCTTTAAGCCACTCTTCTTATGAAGACGGCGCTCCTACTTTGCACTTTGTATATTAATATTAGGAAGGATTGTGTTGGGCTATCGTTCACCTCCAGTGAGCCTGTGCGGTCTTGTCACGAGGCGCAGAACACTATAATTCTTAGTCTAGATATCCATCTTCTTCCAGGCAGAACAAAGTCTTCATCTAGGCGGTGACATCTTCATCCAGTGTGGGGAAATTTTCTATCTTCTTCCTGGAGGTGCGGACCGGTCTTTCGATGCGCGGAGCAGTCTTCGGCGGCGGTGCGGTCATCCAACGTCGAGGCACCTTTTCATGTGATCATCTGCCGTACACTGAAGCTTGAATGCAAGGTACTTGTTTTATATTGGGGTACCTTGCATTCCTATTGACTGAACATTTCAAATCAGCCTATAGGATGAGAGCTGATTAAATCCTATTGGCTGATTTGAACAGCCAATAGGATGTAAGCAGCTCTCATTCTATGGGCTGATTTTAATTTTACAGCCAATAGGAATGCAAGGTACTCCAATATAAAAGGGGTACCTTGCATTGAATCTTCAGTGTGCAGCGATCGCATGAAGAGGATCCTCCACGTCGGATGACCACACTGCCACCGATCCGCTTTGCGCCGCCGATCCGCCTTCGCGCCACCGGGATAAAGATTGTAGATGGAGCTGCCTAGAAGAAGACCTTCGCCGCTTCAGGAATGGTGAGTATCTATATTGGGGTAAGTGTTAGTTGGGGTTTTTTTTGGGGGGGGGGTTGGGATCAGGGGGTGAGATGTGTCAGGTGTGAGACTGATCTCTACACTAAAGCTAAAATTAACCCTGCAAGCTCCCTACAAGCTACCTAATTAAACCCTTCACTGCTGGGCATAATACAAGTGTGGTGAGTAGTGGCATTTAGCTGCCTTCTAATTACCAAAAAGCAACGCCAAAGCCATATATCTCTGCTATTTATGAACAAAGGGGATCCCAGAGAAGCATTTACAACCATTTATGCCATAATTGCACAACCTGTTTTTAAATAATTTCAGTGAGAAACCTAAAGTTTGTGAAAAAGTTAGCGTTTTTTTTTTATTTTTTTTATTTGATCGCATTTGACGGTGAATTGGTGGCATGAAATATATCAAAATGGGCATAGATCAATACTTTGGGTTGTCTACTAAAAAAATATATATACACATGTCAAGGGATATTCAGAAATTCCTGACAGATATCAGTGTTTCAATGTAACTATAGCTAATTTTTGAAAAAAATGGTTTGGAAATAGCAAAGTGCTACTTGTATTTATTGCCCTATAACTTGCAAAAAAAGCAAACAACATGTAAACATTGGGTATTTCTAAACTCAGGACAAAGAACCCTGTTTCTAAAATGAAGTGGAGGACTTCTTCAAGAGGAGTTGGAGAAGTCTGGTCATGAGCAGACGAAACGCGTCAAGGTTTTGTGGGCCTCACAGGCATCCGTACATGCTGCTACCGGATATCACAAAAAACGTACTCAAATATCTGCTAAAAAGGTTCATAGAAAGAAGGAATACGGCATTGCATAGCGGAGGGTGATGCCTAGTGACGGGAACATATTTTATTAACTATATGCTTTCATCCATCTTAACTGTTGTAAGATCTTTTAACTTGCTCTAAACAGGAATAAATAAATTACTACACTTGAGTGGATTGCGTGAGTGGATTGAGCTTGTGTCTCTTAGGTATCACTTTCTCAAGATATCTTTCATAATGTATATCCATTTGTAATAGTTTTCATAACTTATGGTGTAGACTTATTTTCTACCAGACAGGGGGGAAAAAATCCAGTGTAACCACTGAACTGTACCCTGATCATTTTAGATGGTGAAACAAGATTGATGATGGGGTTCCATACAATGGCCAGTAAATGGCACCTAGAATAGGGCTACCTCATACATAAAAGAAGGAGAAATGTAAGTACAGAGATGTACTGCAATATTAGATATTCTTTAGTTACATCTTCACTCCAGATGTTTTGGAACTGCATTTCCCATGATACTTAGGCACACTGCAGTCTAGTTGAGCATTATGGGAAATGTAGTTCCGAAACATCAGGTGTGCAAAGTTTAATCATCTGGTCTAGAACAATCCATGTAATGTAAGTTTCTCCCTCTGATTACAAGTAAATGATGACTTCCCATCATGGAAATAGAATTTATTAAAGGGACAGTGTAACCTTAAATTTTTTATCTTTTAATTTGTTCCCAATAAACCCTTTTATCTGCTGGAGTGTATGGAATTGCTTACTAATGGCTACTTTACCTTTACTTTGGTATTTTAAATAACTGATTTTGATTGTGGTATCCCTACCTATACTGAAAGTATTGGCTATAAAAATAAATAAAAATGTAAACATAGTTAGCAGAAGAAGTTGGACTCCCAGTGGGGGTTAGGAGAAATAAGTTAAATTGTTCTCTTTAAGTATTGGGCTTTGGTTTATAGACAGAGATACTATAAATAAGCATGTGTGTGTAAAGAAATTGATCAAATAAGGATTGTAGTTTCAGCTGTTTCATATAGAAAAATAAACCTAAATAAGCAATTTTACATGCATTTTATACTCTGCAGCTGGTATAACAAGTGATTTGAAGCACATTAAGAGAAAAAACTATTTTACAGTAAACTGCCCAGTTAAGCAGTTTCAATGCAATAACAGAGATATCCCACTTCTTGCATGCTAAAACTATGGCCTAGATTTAGAGTTCTGCGTTAGCCGTCAAAAGCAGTGTTAAGGGGTCCTAACGCTGGTTTTGGCTGACCGGACCTCGCCGCTACTCTAATAAAGTTATTAACCCCTAAACCGCCACACTCCCGCCTAATTTAGGGGGGTCCAAATCCATAAGTAAATACAGCACCACTGAGTGTGCACGGTGGTAAGGAAAAACTGCAATTCCTCAATATATAAATGTTATACATGCAATCCACCAGCACTTGTAGGTATAAAAAGTATCTTTTATTGAAGATCAAGTTAAAACAAGCGTTTCGGGTCATGAAACGTTGCTAGTTTTAACTTGATCTTCAATAAAAGATACTTTTTATGCCTACAAGTGCTGGTGGATTGCATGTATAATTTAGGGGGGTGTTAGGGTTAGACTTAGCTTTAGAGGTTAATACATTTATTATAGTAGCAGCGAGGTCCGGTCGGCAGATTAGGGGTTAATACTTGAAGTTAGGTGGCGGCGATGTTAGGGAGGGCAGATTAGGGGTTAATACTATTTATTATAGGGTTTGCGAGGCGGGAGTGCAGCGGTTTAGGGGTAAATAACTTTATTAGAGTAGCGGCGAGGTCCGGTCGGCAGATTTGGGGTTAATAAGTGTAGGTAAGGTAGCGGCGATGTTGGGGGGGGGGGGCAGATTAGGGGTTAATAAATATAAAATAGGGGTCGGCGATGTTAGGGGCAGTAGATTAGGGGTACATAGGTATAATGTAGGTTGCGGAGGTGTATGGAGCGGCAGATTAGGGGTTAATAATATAATGCAGGTGTCAGCGATAGCGGGGGTGGCAGATTAGGGGTTAATAAGTGTAAGGTTAGGGGTGTTTAGACTCGGGGGTTCATGTTAGGGTGTTAGGTGCAAACTTAGAGAGTGTTTCCCCATAGGAAACAATGGGGCTGCGTTGGGAGCTTTACGCTGCTTTTTCGCAGGTGTTAGGTTTTTTTTTCAGCCCAAAATGCCCCATTGTTTCCTATGGAGGAATCGTGCACGAGCACGTTTTCCCATCTTACCGCTACCGTAAGCAACGCTGGTATTGAGGGTTGAAGTGGCGGTACATTAGGCTCAACGCACCCTTTTTGGAGCCTAACGCAGCCCCTCAGACAACTCTAAATATCAGCATTGTCTTAAGGGTGCGTTGGGAAAAAAAGCGGTGTTAGCTACGCCGGTCTTTACCGACAAAACTCTAAATCTAGGCGTATGTGTATTGTTTGTTGTGATATAAAGGATATACTGGAATAAATACATAATTAATTTATAATTTGTACACCGAGTGGGAGACTCGCATCACATGGATCTATCTGCAGCATTCAGAAGACTAAACGGGATGTCTAAGGTCCCAGAATAAGTTCTCAAGATGGTCTCTAACAGTATTGTATAGTGTTAATACCACATATCTCAAGCTAAATCAGTGTATAACAGAGTGAGTAAACAAATGGTAGACGGATGCTAAAACTAACGGAAAAAAACATGGGACAGCACTAATAAATATCTACAAAATAATAGATCAAACACTAAGTGATATAAATATATTTTACTTAATGCTGAAACAAAATACAGAATAAGATCCATAGTTCTTCTATTACAGTTAAAGGGACATGAAACCCAATTTTTTTGTTTCATGATTTAGAAAGAGCATGCAATTTTAAACAACTTTCAAATTTACTTCTTTTATCTAATTTGCTTCATTTTCTTGATATCCTTTGCTGAAAGGCATATCTAGATAGGCTCAGTAGCTTCTGATTGGTGGCTGCACATAGATGCCTCGTGTGATTGGCTCCCCATGTGCATTGATATTTCTTCAACAAAGAATTTCTAAAGAATAGAGCAAATTATATAATAGAGGTACATTGGAATGTTGTTTATAATTGTATTCTTTATCTGAATCATGAAAGAAAAAAATTGGGGTTTAATGTCCCTTTAATACTCAATAAAAACATAACCTATTAGAGGGACAGTAACGTCAAAATTAAAACTTCAATGGATTGGATAGAGCATTTTAATGCATGGCATTTTAAACAACTTTCCAATTTACTTCAGTTTTTTATTTTTTCTTAGTTCTCTTGGTATCCTTTGTTAAAGTGTAATCTTAGGTGAGCTAAGGAGTGTGCACGTGTCTTTAGCTATCAGGCAGCAGTGTTTATTGCTTATAGTAAATGTTATCACTTTCATGACAGGGTCAGTTTGTCTACATCGGAACAATGATTTCAGTTATGGGATCGGGTCAGGGGGCGTCCCTATGACGCTAGGCATGCCCTCCAGACAGTGATCACATCCAGGAAGCGCCGTTGGTTACAGGACAGCCAAACAGCTAGGACTTTCTTTTCCGTCCTAATGGCGCTAAAGCGTAGCACAGTTAGAATGGAATAGAATGCCATAACGACATTAAAAGGTTAAACATAGATACAAAACACTGCTGCCAAAGACTGCTAAAAACAAGTGTATTCTTCTCCTGAGCTCCTGTCAGCCAACCTAGCTTTACTCTTCAACAAAGGATAGCAAGTGAACAAAGCAAATGTGATATATAAGTAAATTGGAAAGTTGTAAATCACATGCTCTATCTGAATCATGAAAGTTTAATTTTGACTTGACTGTCCCTGTATACTTTGTTCACAGCTAAATCTAGGTAGGCTCATATGCTAATTTCTAAGTCCTTGAAGACGCCTCTTATCTCAGTGCATTTTGACAGTTTTCAGTTTTTGACAGTGCTAGTTAATGTGTGCAATATAGATAAATAACTCCACGGGAGTGAGCACAATGTTATGAGTCAGCACTGATTGGCTAAAAGTCTGTCAAAAGAACTAGGATAAGGGGGCAGTCTGCAGAGCCTTAGATACAAGGTAATCACAGGGGTGAAAAAAGAATATTAATATAACTGTTGGTTATGTAAAACTGGGGAATGGGTAATAAAGGGATTATCTATATTTTTAAACAATAACAATTCTGGAGTAGAATGTCCCTTTAAAGCCAATTAGGGACAGATGTGTAGCAGGGTTTGCCTGGATAATTCAACATGGTGCATTTCTGAGAATTAGAAAATCCTATATTTTCAGAGCTTAATTAAATGAAAAGGGAGCAAAATAAATAATTTAAGTATATTGCAAATGGTTTCATTATGCATAATTCAATATTTTATATAAAAATCTCAAGGTGTTGATAGAGCATGCAATTTTAAGCAAGTTTCTAATTTACTCCTATTATCAAATGTTCTTCATTCTCTTGGTATCTTTATTTGAAAAGCAAGAATGTAAGTTTAGATGCCGGCCCATTTTTGGTGAACAACCTGGGTTGTTCTTGCTGATTGGTGGATAAATGCTGCAAAGCCATTTGTTTACAGGTTATAGGCCTCTAGTTATCCTCAGCAAAATAGATTAGATAACAAAAACCATAGCTTCAACTTGGCAGCTACCATAACTTTAAAGAAACTGGAAAGCTCACAATTTAAGGGAGTTAAAGGGACATGAAACCTTAACATGTTCTTTAGTGATTCAGATAGGCTGTGCAATTTTAGACAACTTTTCTTATTAACTTATATTATCTAATTTGCATTGTTCTCTTGGTATCTTTTGTTGAAAAGCATACCTAGCTAGGCTCAGGAGCAGCAAAGCACTACTGGGAGCTAGCTATTGATTGGTAGCTGCACATATATGCCTCTTGTCATTGGCTCACCTGTTTACAGCTCTCTCCCAGTAGTACAATGCTGCTCCTTCAGCAAAGAATATCAAGAATATGAAGCAAATTTTATAATAGAAGTAAAATGGAAAGTTATTTAAAATTATATGTTCTACTTGAATCACAAAAGAAAAATTTGGGGTTTCATGTCCCTTTAAATGGTTTTCAATAAAGCAAAGGGCGCCATGTTGTAACCTAGATTTCCTTCTCTGATGAGGCAAACTATAAATGGGTCACTATAGCAACCGATGACTGAGGCGGCTAAACTGCCACTTTTAACAGGAACTGGAAATCTTACCACTTTCGGACATTAAACACTAAATAAACGCTAGATAGAATGATGCATTCAAAGAAAAGAGTCTGAGAATAATAATGTAGATGTATTTTTTAAAGTTTCATTAGCTGTTTAAATATTGACAAAATAAGTGTAAAGTTTTAGTGTCTATAAAACACTGGGAGCTGCCATGTTGTAACTTAGGTTACCTTCTCTGCTGTGGCCAATTAGAGACAGTTATACATAGGTCACTAGAGTGTGCAGCCAATGGTTGTGCTGGATTTAACAGTGTTCTGCACTTCCATTTCTAACAGGAACTGAAAGCCTCACGATTTCAGAATGGAATTACAGGAAAAGGGGACAAAACAAATAATTAAAGTATATTATAGAATGTATGTATATATATATATATATACACACACACACACACAGTTTATCATTTTATATTACCATCTCAAAGTGTTTAATGTCCCTTTAAAGGGACACAAAACTCAAACATTTTCTTTTGTGACTAAGACAGAACATACAATTTTTAAGAAAGTTTCCAATTTACTTATATTATCAAATTTGCTTCGTTCCCATGATATTCGTTGTTGAAGAGAAACCTAGGTAGGCATCTGAAGCTCTACACGGTAAGAAATAGTGCTGCCATCTAGTGCTCTTGCAAATGTATAACATTCTTGCAAAACTGCTGCCATATAGTAATCCAGACACGTGCACGATCCTGAGCTTAAAGGGACACTGAACCCAAACATTTTCTTTCATGATTCAGATAGAGCATGCAATTTTAAGCAACTTTCTAATTTACTCCTATTATCAATTTTTCTTTGTTCTCTTGTTATCTTTATTTGAAAAAGAAGGCATCTAAGCTTTTTTTTTCGTTCAAACTCTGGACAGCACTTTTTTATTGGTGGATGAATTTATCCACCAATCAGCAAGAACAACCCAGGTTGTTCACCAAAAATGGGCCGGCATCTAAACTTACATGCTTGCATTTCAAATAAAGATACCAAGAGAATGAAGAAAATGTGATAATAGGAGTAAATTAGAAAGTTGCTTAAAATTGCCTGCTCTATCTGAATCATGAAAGAAAAAATGTGGGTTCAGTGTCCCTTTAAGTCTCTGCTTTCAAGAAATTTTGATTAGAGAGGTAAATTAGAAGATTGTTTAGAACCGCATGCTCTATCTCAATCATGAAAGAAACATTTTAGGTTTCACGTCCCTTTAAATTACAATAACTGGTGGCAAAATAAACAAGAAAAACATATTGCTAATGTTTTACTACATATAATTACACACTCGTTTATATTACAAATTACAGCTATTACTTTCTCACTGGTTGACAGAGACAAATCCCACAGAAAATCTTTATTTAACACAATAGAAAAATAACACTAAAATGTATTTTAAACTGCTCCCTTGTAAAAGTAAGAAACAAAATAATGTTTCACAGCATCATATTTTCTTTGTACTAGTTCATAAAGGGATAGGAAAATCAAAATAAAGTAGATAGATCATACAGTTTTAAACAACTTTTCAATTTACTTTTATTTTCTAATATTTATTCTCTTGGTATCCTTTGTTGAACAGCATACCTAGATATACTCAAGAGTAGAACACACTACTGGGAGCTGTTGTTTTGTGGCTACACATACTTGTCTCTTGTCACTGGCTCACCTGATGTGTTTTACATTGCTGCTCATTTTACCCAGAGAATGAAGCAAATATAATTTTAGAAGTAAATATTTACTCCATATCACTCATGAAAGAAAAATGTGAGGTTTCATGTCCCTTTACTGGCCAATATGCAAGTGCATTGTCTTTCCAAGCAAAGGACAGTCTAAGCAAATTTCCAGCCACCTTTCTCCAAAAATAATAATGATTTTTTTTTTTTAAATGGTTTACCGATGAATACACTCACCTTAATTCTCCATTTCACAAAACCAGGATTGGCTTCCAATCAGTATAATTCCACAAAAGCATTTTCCAAAACTGTGTCTGGGCTCCCTGATCATTGTTGTACACAATACAAACAGGACTAACCTTCCATGTAAGCATCCCCCCTGTTGAAGAAAACCAGGACTGGCCAACACATACAGGATCACTCACCTGCAAAACCAGGGCTGGCTCTAGTTCTGGATTCAGGAGTGCACCATTCCAGCTCTATACTCTCATACTAAAGATTTCACATGGGGTTAAATTCTTGGAAATCAAGGTTGATTCATTGAAAGACCTCTAATTACTTCATTAGAGAGATAACCTACACCTGTGCAAGTGCACTACTCTAAACCCAGGCTGGGAGAGTGGTTTTGCCGTTTGTCTGTTTGGTTATTGGACTGGAGATTGTGCTGGTAAGTATTAGAAAAGGGGTAAAGTTATTTGCACAGAAATATTTATTTTGCCCCATCTCCCAAATATGCCAATAACAATACATTTGTAAGGCAGTCCTGTTTTTACCTGTCCTTTGCTCTAGTAGGGTAAGGAGTGGGGTTAAGAGATTTAAAAGACCAATAAACACATCTTGCTTTGTGTAAAAACTTGTCTTTTTCCCTACGCTCCCTAGAGAGACCAAACTCTGTAACCTGCAAATCAATATCTGTTTAGGGCAATTTGCTGCATATTGAAAACCTAGGTTACATAATTTGCTGTTTGGCTCCTCTAGAAAGTGTAGGATGGAACACAAATGGTGTTTAATGCAGTAACAAGTTGTGGAAAATCACCTCCCTCAAATCCCTACTCACTAGTGCCACACTTGATGCGTTTGTGGAAACTTTTGTTAGCGCCCAACAATTTTTAAGATGTAAAAATACCACAAACCCGTTTGAAAAAGGCTGTGACTAAAATATTTCACAGCTTGTTTATTACTTTATGTACTGAATAAATGTTTTTTTTTCCTTGTCAGACTTGTCTCTGTAAACCAATGCAACTGTGGGAGTTGCTAATGTCAGCCAATGAGAAATCCCAACAAGCATTTCCTGCTAATTTCACTTTATTACATGTTGTAAAATATTCTGATTTGTGGCCTTTCTATGAGTGTTTTATTTCTGTAGGGTGACGCTAGGAGAAGAGGGGCTGATATTTGTGAGTGGGCTTCTTTATCTGCATTGTGCAGACACCCTGAACTGGTTGTACTTGTGGTCACTGGAATTTAAAGGGACAATTAAAGTCTTTCTACATATATATAATATGCATCCAAAACATGTAATAAAACAATGAGATTGATAATGTTTATTGTATGATCTAATTTTCTGTGATCACATGAAGACACACAAATAATATGCTATACTTATTAAGCCATAATTGTGGAGTACAGAAACTGGTGAAGCTGGAAAGATCACTTAGGGGTAGATATTAGGCTATGCAAAGCCACATATTCAAAGGGACAGTATACTCCAGAATTGTTATTGTTTAAAAAGATAATTTCTTTATTGCCTATTCCCCAGTTTTGCATAACCAACAGTTATATTAATACACTTATTACCTCTGATTACCTTGCATCTAAGCCTCTGCAAACTGCCCCTTATCTCGGTTCTTTTGACAGACTTGCATTTTAGCCAATCAGGGCTGACTCATAAATAACTCCATGGGATTGGGCACAATGTTATCTATGGCACACATGAACTAGTACTGTCTAGCTGTAAAAAAAACCTGCTACAATGCACTGAGATAAGAGGCACATCTTAACAGTTTAGAAATCAGTTCAAGTAAATTGGAAAGTTGATTAAAATTGCATGCCCTATCTGAATCATGGAAGTTTAATTTTGAATAAACTGTCATTTTAAGATCTTGCATATCGGGGGGGATTGACATTTGGGTCACCCTTTTAATAGTAATTATTCCTTGTAATAGCAGATCCGTCTATGTGGTTAAAGTGAATGTAAATTTTGATGCTAAAGTGCCCAGTTTTAAAAAATTCTATTATAAACGGCCACTTTAATTCATCAAAATTTACATTTCACTTGTGTTGTGAAAAAATACTTACCTTTTTTAATCTTGACAGCCGCTCCCAGCTTCCTCCGGTCATCACAAGCTTTTTCCTACGTCAGAAATGACGGATCAGTCATCCTCCAATCACGGTTTCCCCCCCGGGGAATCGGTGTCTGATATGCCGTGATTGGAGGAAGCTTTTATTCCTCAATTGAAGACCCAGGAAGGGGCTTTGCGACGAGCGGAAGAAGCTGGAGCGTCTGTCAAGATTAAAAGGTAAGTTTTTTTTTTTTTTTTTCACAACACGAGTGAAATGTAAATTTTGATGAATTAAAGTGCCCCTGTTTTTAATCGAATTTTTAAAAACTGGGCACTTAAGCATCAACATTTACAATTACTTTAATATGCATAGTTTGTGGTCAGAATGACTTGGCATCTTATACTTATATTCTTTTCTTCCTTGAAAATAGGGCTCCTGTCCTATACAATGCTGACATACTCTGCAGTGTATACATTTCCTATTACAAGTTTCTATATTAATGAAATATCACCATCTACAGGAAATACCAGTCTTTATGGAGATCAATCTCTTATGCTGTCATATTAATAAGGTTGGACCTTTTTGGTTTTGCAGTCAGTAGATACATTGTCTACGTTATCAACTTACCCCTAAACACACATCTAAATATCTATTTCTGTTTATAGGAATCTCCCAGCCTCTTCAGAGGACTAGGACTGCAGATATCCAGATGGTAAGATAAGTGTTTTAGTAAAAAATAGGGGGGGGGCGTTGAACTAATGAAAATATGCAGGTAAATTGATGTGATATTAAAAGGACACTGAGTCCAAAAAAATTTTCTTTCATGATTCAGATAGCGCATGCAATTTTTGGCAACTTTCTCTAATTTACTCCTATTAATTTTTCTTCTTTCTCTTGCTAGCAGGAATGTGATGCATAGTTTGTGGTTGAGAACCTGGGTTATGCTTGCTTATTGGTGGGTAAATGTCATCCTCCAATAAGCAAGCGTTTATCCATGGTGCTGAACCTAAAATGGACTGGCTGCTAAGATTTACATTCCTGCTTTTAAAATAAAGATAGCAAGAGAACGAAGAAAAATTGATAATAGGAGTAAATTAAAGTTGCTTAAAATTTCATGCTCTCTGAATCATGAAAGAAAAAAATTTGGAGGAAGCAAATGAATATTCCTAATAGAATAAGCATATGTCTTAATACCCATGAAAAAACTGGTAAACCGATCCTTAGCTGAAGCCCAATCTCATCTCATACTTGCAATTCAAAAAAGAATTTTGTCCCCTGGAAGTATTGAAAGCCAAAATAGGTTCATATTTAAAATGAAGCACAAAGTTTATTTCCTCCCCTTTTTTTTTTTTTTTTTTTTTTTTTTAATATAAGATCTGGGATGCTATTGATATTTTAGATCGCGTTTAAGCAGTTGTAATGAAGTTGTGCTATAACTTACTTTTTAATATAGATATGAAATTCAAATTCCACCATATATTTTTCTGTGTGCTCATGGTTTGAGTTTTTGTCCAATCAGTGCTTTCCTCATATGGAACTTTTGTTGTAGCTAAAGTGCTGATTGGACAACAATTCAAACCTTTAGCTCACAGAAATATTTACTTTTGAAGTGGGCAGCAGAGCGCAGGGAATTTGAATTTTATATCTATATTAAAAGTTAGTTATAGCACATGTTCATTACAAATGAAGAATGAAACTCCATCTAAAAAATAACAAACATTTTGGATTAGTGATATAAAGGGGAGAGCTTGTTTAATTTAGTGTGCGACTAGACCAAATGTGTCATTTAAAATTATATTTTTCAAATGCATTTTTTCCTCCCAACCTAAGTCCATAAAAATATCAGACACATGGTGTGTCCCATCAACAGCGAGTTCTTTAAATATTTATATCTTAAAGGGACAGTCTAGTCAAAATCAAACTATCATGATACAGATAGGGTTATTTAATTGTAAACAACTTTCCAATTTACCTTTATCATCAATTAGCTTTGTTCTCTTGGTATTCTTTGTTGAAAGCTAAACTTAGGTAGGCTCATATGCTAATTTCTTAGCCCGTGAAGGTTGTATCTTATCTCAGTGCATTTGGACAGTTTTTCGCAGCTAGAATGTGCTAGTTCATGTGTGCCAAATGGATAACATTATGCTTACCACCGTTATGCTTAGCACTGACTTGCTAAAATCCAAGTCTCTCAAAAGAACTGAGAAGAGGCAGTCTACAGAGGTAAAACGTGTATTAATATAACTGTTGGTTATTTAAAACTGAGGAATGGGTAATAAAGGGATTATCTATCTTAATGAATAAAAAAATCTGGTGTGGACTGTCCCTTTAAGCGCATGCACATGTATTTAGCATTCTACAGCAGATGTGTTTACTGTGTATAACATTGCTAAACACTGCTGCCAGATAGCTACACACATGCATGCTCCTCAGCTAACCTAGGATTACTCTTTAACAAAGGATACCAAGAGAAGTAGGCAAAATTAATATTAGAAGTAAATTGTAAAGTTGGTTAAAATGTCATGCTCTAACCAATCCATTGTTTTTGGGGGGTTTTTAAATTTGGGTCTTTTTTTTTTTTTTTTTTTTTTTTTTTTTTTTCCCCTCCCTACAGAGGGAATTGTTTCACAACTTCCTTCCTCTTGTAATACTAATAGACCACATTTAAAGGGTTTCTCTACCCAAACATAGATGAGAGGTACAATAACTGGTCTACTGAACAGCCCCAAAAAATGTATATATTCTGATGAGTTGGGTGTACTAGAGGACTGATGTTGGTGTAGGGTGTATATCCTTTCTGTACCAGTTATTCGGACATGTTTCTTTACAAAACCATTCATTGGTATTCAATCTCTTTCAGGGGATTTCCAAAGGTCTTGGTCCTCTTGCGGTTCACTTGAGTACTGAAGAAGGAGTCTCCTTTCAGACAGACAATGAGATGTTCTGGTGCTCCTATTGTAATGGAACAAGATATCGTATTCAGGCCAGGGAGATGAAAGATCTGACCAGCAAATTCCAAATTTCTTTACTGCAGAGTGGGAAGATTTTACTGCAAGATTTTCGTGAGATGTATGTGAGTTGCGCAGAGCATGATGGTGTCATCTATCTGGAGACAGACAAGTGCCATCCAGATGCCATGTGTGAATTTGAGGTTTTCCATGATGGGGAGAAGGTAATGCTTAGAGCTTCCAATGGCCTATATGTGTGCCGAACATTCCGCCACCATGGAGATGTTATTGAGGCCAGCCGCACTGGAGTGGAGGAATGTTGCAGGTTTCGTACCGGTATGGGGGATTTGTACCCCCCATCCTTTGACATATCCAGAGTGGAATTCGATGATATATCAAAACTAATCTGCCGCCCATGCATTGTAAAGAAAGAGACCTTTGTAAACAATACAGAAGTATCCCAGAATCACAGCTTCTGTCTTACTTGGGATACACGAACCACTGATACTACTCAATGGACAAACACCTGGGGCTTAAACTCTTCTTACGCAGCCACCTTCTCTCTCATGTCATTTCAGGCATCAATTACATACAATGGGAGCTTTCAGAAATCGGCATCCACCAAACGATCCATAGTTGAGAAGAGAAGCCTTAATGTGGTTGTTCCGGAACACAGCAAAATCACTGCTCAGCTGATTGTGTCCAAGATGGATAATGCATCTGTTCCCTTTACAGCTTATATCCGAAAAACTAAAGCTGATGGGGATTCTCTTGACCTGGTTGAGAAGGGGATTTGGAAAGGACTTGTGTATGATAATGTGACTCTGGAAACCAAGCAAGAGCCTGAAAGGGACTTGACATATCCCTGCAGCATACTGTGATGATTAAGTGTCAGCCACTTTGGGATGATGGCTTTGAGATCTGATTTTTGGCAAAGACAGTACTGCATGCGGCCACTAGATGTCTCTGCCAGCAAGATTGGCCGACCTGGCCACAATTTAAAGATCGTATTTTATTTGACACCTGGCTTCAATTTAATGTCCAGCAGAGGCCATTTTAATTGGTTTCTGTTAATGACATAATTGTAACTTGTGCTGTGACCATAATTACTCCTATGATATTCTAGTATCTCATCTAACTTTTTTTTTTTTTTTTTTTTTTTGTTTTTTATCTGTTGCTCTTTATAAAATCTCTAACTTATCAAATAGGTAAAAGCAACCTAGATATGCCATTGGTTCTAGGTGTTTATTATAATTTATAGAGACCCTGTAAATATGGCTGTGTATAGCGCCAATATCGATATCTACCACCAGAGGGGGCTTTCCCATCCCACTATTTGATGTCCCATTTACTTATCACCAACTCCCCTTTTTTTACACGTGTAAATAGCTTACTGGATAACCCATATGGTCTTACATTTTTGACTAACTGTGAATAAATTGTAATATGCATTGGATTGTTTTCCTGTTTTTAAATTGCAATCTCTATTTTTTTGCTTGTTTATGAATTTGTAATTGGGACTGTGACACACCGCAACACAGGTTGTCGAACTGGCGCATTGCAGAACTCAGAGGCCACCGTCACCGAGAAGTTTTCCTTAAAAGGAACAAAATTTTTAAATGGGTGGGTTGTAAATTTGAGAATTTAGATTTGTGCAGATGCCTAGTTTATAACTTAACTCCTTTGGTGATAAGTATTCAGAAGGCCCCCACCAGGGCCACTCTATGGCATATATATTAGTGTGGCCCCTTATTCCCCTGCCGAAATATTCAGTGCTACTTGTATAACTAATAAACCCTGAATATTATCCATTGTGATACCATTAAACACTTCATAAACTAAATAAAGGTTGTACATTGCACCTTCATGTATCCTTATCCATCACATTGAGGGACAGGGCAGACCAACCAGGATGCAGAATGTACTTAGCTATTGCCAAAACAATAACATTTGATAGGATATGAAATAACATTTCTTTTACGATTAAAGGGACACTGAACCCAAATTTTTTTCTTTCGTGATTCAGATAGAGCATGCAATTTTAAGCAACTTTCTAATTTACTCCTATTATCAATTTTTCTTCGTTCACTTGCTATCTTTATTTGAAAAAGGAATCTAAGCTTCTTTTTGGGTTCAGGACTCTGGACAGCACTTTTTTTTATTGGTGGATGAATTTATCCACCAATCGACAAGAATAACCCTGGTAATTCACCACAAATGGGCCGGCATTTAAACTTACATTCTTGCATTTCAAATAAAGATACCAAGAGAATGAAGAAAATTGATAATAGGAGTAAATTCGAAAGTTGCTTAAAATTGCATGCTCTATCTGAATCACAAAAGAGAAAATTTGGGTTTAGAGCATAAGATTTCAAAATTACTACAATTTTCTTTTTCTCGTTCTCTTTTGTTGAAAAGCAGGAAGCTATGCTCAGGAGCGTGCACGTGTCTGCAGTACTATATGAGTGCAAGAGCACTAGATGACAGCACTATTCCCTACCTAGGTATCTCCAACAAAGAACATGAACAAAGCAAATTTGATAATAGAAATAAATTGGAAACTTGTGGGTTGTTTTTTTTTTTTTTTTTTGTTTTTTGTTTTTTGTATTCTCTGTCTGAATCACTATATAAATATTTTGGGTTTCATGTCCCTTTTCTGAGGCATTTGCACAAACAAGAATATTGGAAATTGACTTTAAAAACTGAAAAGCAGCAAATTCAAATTTGAGCTTTGTTCTTTTTAATAAAAGGGAATTCTGTATAGCAATCTTGTACATTAGCTTAGAAGAAAACTTAAGTTAAATCATTTTTTTTGTCTCTCTATGGAGCATGGGACGACCCTTATTTTTAAACACACAAAAATATACCAAGAGGTGCTTAATGTCCACAAGAGAAACTAAAGGGCGAGTTCTTCTTAATTCTCTTGGTATCCTTTGTGGAAGGAGTAGCAATTCACTATTGGGAGATGTTGAAGACATCAAGTGAGTCAATGACTAAATGCATATAGGTGCAGCCCCCATTCAGCAGCTAGCTCCCAGTAGTGCATTGTTGCTGCTGTGCCTATCTAGGTATGCTTTGCAACAAAGGATACCTACAGAACAAAGCAAATTTTATAAGTAAATTGGAGGTGGTTTACAATTGCATGCTCTGATTCATACGTTTAATTTTTTACTTTACTGTCCCTTTTTTATATATAGAACAAGTTTATTTACAAGATCAGGAAACATGGGGATGTGGCATCTGTTTGGAATCTGGTAGTGTCCACAGGATATTTTCTTTTTTTTAATTTGTAATTTTTATTAGATTTTTTGAAGTAACAGAATAATAGATACAACAACTGTACGAGACAATCGTACATCAACTGCAAGTACATCGGGTCATGAACATAAGCATTACAGATATAACGTACATTTCTGTGAAAAGACTGTAAGTGTCCTGATAGGACAAAGAATAGCATCAGAGGATGGGGAGGGGGGGCGGGAGTGCTGGGATCTTCCGTTAATGTAGCTAGGGGTGCACTGCTATCTAAGTGTCACAAGTGGGAGCCAGGCTGTATCGAACCTGTTTTTCCAATCGGACCAAATCAGTTCAAAGTAATCAATCCTACCTGAGGTATAGTAAATACTGTTCTCCATAGAGTACATGTAAGCCATGGTGGATACAATGTCCGACCAGGCAGGGGGAAGGGATCTTTTCCAAGATCTCGCTATGTTGAGTTTAACCGCCGATAGGAGGTAAATACTGAGTGAGCCATAATGTTTGGGTAGTTTACACACACCTAAGTGAAACAGAGCCGTCTCAGGGGTCCTGGGTAGATTAATACCGAGACTGGCTAACGTGGAGAAACATTTGTTCCAGGTAGGTTTGAGTCTGGGGCAGCTCCACCAGATGTGGATCATATCCCCAATGTGTGAGCAGTCTCTCCAGCAGGAGGAGGAGGTCTCAGGGAAAATTTTCGCGAGTCTAGCCGGGACATAGTACCAATGCGTGAGCACCTTAATATAGGTTTCGAGGATGGTAATGCAGTGGAGGGTTTTCTTAGTAAACAGGAGCGTGCGCTGCCACTCTAGGGGGGATTTCGAGAAGTCTAACTTCCGTTCCCATTTCAAGATATGTTGGGCTTTGTCGGCTGGAGCAGCCCCCTCCATAAGGGAGTAGTGCAAGGACAGTGGTTTGCCTAATTTAAGCCCCTGTTGCCATCTGGCCTCCCATATGGTAAGCTGACGAGGTGGGGAGGATTTGAATCCCCATCTAGATAAAATGCTGGTGACTCTGGAGTACTCAAACTTCATGTACAAGGGTGTGGAAGGAGTAGTGTCGAGCTGGGTATAGGGGGAGAAGGTTGTAGGTGACGAGGTGGACCAGAGGTCCTCTACCTTCATGATTCCCAGCCAAGCCCAGGCATTTGGATGGGAGTCAGGTAGACCTGACAGAAGACCATTCATAGAGGTAATTGGGGAGGGATGAGGAGCTACTTTAGGGTTATGCCTCAGGCGGTCCCAGGCGGATAGGCACTCCTTAACAATCAGGTTGGAGGCGTCTAGGGTCCTTCTGCAGTGGAGTGGTGTCCACACAAGGTTCCTAAGAGTAAGGTGATGTGGTAGGGAGGCTTGCTCAATAGACCTCCACTTACTATCAGAGTCTTTGACGCCCCATTGTGAGATATGGGTCAGCATAGCAGCATTCGCATATCTAAAAATAGAGGGAGAAGCAACCCCACCGTGCATTCTAGGGAACTGCAAAACATTATGGGCAACTCTCTGGGGTTTACCCTGCCATATGTATTTAGTGCAGGCACTCTGGAGCTGTACGAGGAGGGTTCTGGGTACCCTTATCGGTAGACAGCGGAGGGCGTATGTGAGTTTAGGTAGATAACTCATCTTTAGAGCCGCTATGCGTCCTAACCAGGACACACATTTAAAGTTCCATCGCATGGGTAGAGACCGAAGCTCAGTCAAGAGGGGCTTGAAGTTATCCTCGATAATTTGGGGGAGAGAGTTAGATAATTTAACCCCGAGATGAGACACGTATTTGTGGCTGGGGGCGAACCTATATTTTTTACATAAGCTTTTAGAGACCTCCTCGGGAAACCCAGAGAGGAATAATTCAGATTTCGAGTGATTCAATTTATAGTGCGACAAGGCACTAAATATCTCTAATAGGGACAAGAGTCTCGGAATCTCTCGTGAGGGTCTGGAGAAGAACAGGGTGGTATCGTCTGCGAATAGGGCTACTTTATGAACCGGGCCGTGAAGGGTGATTCCCGAAATTTCTTTGTCTGTCCTAATAGCCGCAGCCAGAGGCTCCATGGCCAGTGCGAACAGAATCGGGGAGAGGGGGCAACCCTGTCGGGTGCCATTGGAGATAGGGAAGGGAGTGGGTTCAAACCCAAGGCCTCTCACTGAGGCCACTGGGGAGGAATAAAGGGCCTGAATTGCCGATATAATACTCGCAGGGAACTGGAAGTGCCCTAAGACCCGCCAGAGGTACTCCCATCTGACGCGGTCAAAAGCCTTCTCGGCGTCTAGAGACAGAACCGCGAGTGGTCTATTTAATCTCTTTGCCTCAAGAAGAATATCCAGGAGCCTCCTGGTGTTATCAGGACCCTCTCTCCCTGGTACAAACCCGACTTGATCTGGGTCAATAAGTGTTGGAAGCAGCTTTGCTAGCCGGTTGGCCAGGATTTTGGCGTAAATCTTAACGTCAGTGTTGATGAGTGAAATGGGTCGGAAACTAGCGCAAAGGGTGGGGTCTTTATTGGGTTAGGGGATGGTGATGATGGATGCCTCAAGGAATTCCTTATCGAATCTCCCTGTGGACATGGCCTTATTAAAAATCTGGTAAGTATAGGGGTGAGTTCTGGTAGATATGTCTTATAGAAGATGGCTGTAAAGCCATCCGGCCCAGGGGCTTTAAGGGATTTCAGTTTTTTAATAACCGATTTAACTTCCTGGCCAGAAATCGGGGTGTAAATGCGTTCTTTATGAGACTCGTCGAGGGTGGGGAGCTCAAGGGAGTGAAGGAAGGAGTCTATGGTTTCCGAGGGGGCTTTCCTAACCGTTGCAGTATCACTTAAATTATAAAGAGCAGAGTAGAACTCATGAAACTGTTGGCCTATCTGGGACGGGAGTCGAACAGATCGACCATCTCGTTTGATTTTGTGGATACGAGTGGCACCCGCACGCTGCCTTATTTTATTAGCAAGTAAGGAATCCGCCTTATTGCCTTTGGAGTACAGGAGGTGTTTCAGACGGAGAAGGTTGGATTGTGTCCTACAAAATTCTAACTGACAGATATGCTGTCTAAGATCTTCTACCTCTGTTTTGTAAGCTACCGGCTCCGAGACCCGCCGTTGGGTGTCAAGAGTCCGTAGCCTGCAATGTGCTTGGGAAAGGGAGAGGCCTGCCTGCCTTCTGAGGTGAGCCTGCTTGCGAATGAAGAGGCCTTGTAGAGTAGCCTTAAATGCACCCCAAATCGTGCTCTTGCCAACTTCTGGGGTATCATTAGTCTGGAGGGTGAAACAGATCTCCCTCTTGATGATCTCCCGAAACGGGATATCCGAGAGGAGATGGTGTGGCAGTCTCCATGGGGCTCTGGTCCTGGAAGTATGACTAGATATAATGTCCAGGGTGAGAAGGTCATGATCTGACCACGGGCAGAGGTGAATGTTCACAGAGCGAACCAAGTCCAGGTCTGTGGGGTTGCAGAAAAAGTAATCTAGCCTAGAGTATGTAGCGTGAGGGTGGGAGTAGTGGGTAAAATCTTTATCTAGGGGGTGAAGGGACCTCCAGGTATCAAAGTAAGTGAACTGACACATTAATTCTCGGAATCTACGACTGGTGGGGTCGTGGCTGGAGGTGAGTCTCTTAGAGGGGCCTGTTTTCCGATCTATCTTCTCATCCCATACCATGTTCAGGTCACCGGCGAGGATAACTCTGCCTTGTTTGACCTTCTCCACATGCAGAAGGACCTTGCTGAGGTACCTGGGTTGGAGGGAGTTCGGGAGATAGACCGAAACGAGAGTATATGTGACATGATCCAAATTACATATAAGGATGAGGTATCTAGCCTGGGGGTCTCTGTATGTAAAGAGGGGCTCGTAAGCCACTCTTTTGTGTATTAGGATGGCTACTCCTCTGGCTTTCTTTGTGAAGGAAGCCGCCTCAAAAATTGGGTAGTCCTTGGAAGTATGGAAGGGGGGAGAGTCCGCTAGGAGGTGCGTCTCTTGGAGGAGGGCTACGTCCGCCCCATGGTGATGGAGGGATCGGGATAAAAGGCATCTCTTGCCAACTGTATTAAGGCCTCTAACATTATGGGTGAGGAATCTAAGAGAGGTCATTTAGGAGTTTTGGGAGTGGGCGATGTAAAGGGGTAGGGAAGAAAGGAGACTTGGAAGAGGGGTGTGGGGGGGTGGGAAATATCAAGTGGAAGTAGTCCACCTATGTGGGGCCCTAGGATGGGCACCAGAAATTAGGGGGGGGAGTTAACCGTGCCATAGAGGCAGAGGGACTAGTGCAAGTAGCCCCGCTCAGCTATAGAACATAACACAGAGTAACTAATTAACTATAGATATCTACTCAAACTCTAACCTAAGTTAGTTACAATAATATTGAAAATATAAACAAATCACAATATATAAACCTGACTCTGTTTTTAAGATGCAGTTCAGCAGCCTCAAGTGGGTGAGGCCTGAGGTCTCAGAGTGTGGTCAGGGGGGTTTGGTTTTGGTCTCTGTTCTTTGACAGACCATTCAGGTGCTGAGACCCTCAACCTGGAGCGAGACTCCTGCTGGTCGCCGGGGGAGGCCTGGAGGCCCCAGTTAGCCAACAGGGTGCCTCCCATAGAGGGTGAGGAGACTGTATGGGTTTGATTATCCTTGGTCACGATTAGCTTAGTGGGGAAACCCCACCTGTATTTGATTCCCGCTTTCATCAGCTGAATAGTAATTGGGGTATACAGTTTTCGCTGTTGCAAAGTGTGTGAAGAGAGGTCAGGTAAAAGTTGAATGTCTTTGAGGTTATCAGGTAAGGTAGGTTTGTTGTATGCTGCCTGCATCAACCGATCTTTGAAGCCAAAGTGGTGGAAGCAGACGATTACATCTCTTGGCCTGTCTGAAGAGACTGAACGTGGTCAGAGAGCCCTGTGGGCCCTTTCCATAGCATGCATGTTGCCCTCAAGGGGGCCCAAGTATGCAGTGAACAAGGATAAGAGATATTCCTGCAAACCACCTGTGTTTACTGTCTCAGGGATCCCCCTGAATCTGATATTATTTCTCCTAGCCCTGTCCTCCACATCTGCCAGTTTCAGCTCAAGTTGGGAGATTTGTTCGGCCAGATTTTCTGCATAGGCCAGGAGGTTCGAGTTGTCGGTAGCTAGATTGTCTTGCTGTCGTTCGAGGGAGTCAACCCTATCTCCTATTTCTTGGATTTCTTTTTGGAGTTCAGCCGAACTTCTCTGGATCTCTACCGTGATAGATTTGGTCTGAGCTGCAAGAAGTTTCTGGAGAGTGCTTTCTGTAATGTAGTGATTGAGATGTGCCACAGACTGAGAGCTCGACTGCGAGCCCTCATCTTGAGAGTCTGGGTCACTAATGTCCTTGCTCACTGAGGAAGTTTTTTTGCGTGGTTGAGAGAAATGGTCAAGGTCAGTCTGTTTTGAGGCTGCTTGGGCTTTGGTGTTTTTTCTGGCTGATTGTGACATGTTTGGTGCTGACAGGAAACCAAGAAGTATGCCGGTATGGTGGAGAGGAGGCTCACCCTGACCACACGTTCACAAAGACGTTACTAAACCCCTAGGTTGCACTCAAAAGGGAAAGATAACATAAAGGGTTAAGCTTCAATACCTGATTAGTACATTAGTATTAAATAGTATACTGTAAGAGCAGGGCCAGCACCACCCTCATAAGGGATTACACAAAGTGCATAGTACTAGACCAAAGTAATTGAGTTGGCACCAAAGAACCCCCACGCACCTCAGGTAAGGGGGGTACGACCATAGGGAAGGGGAAAAGGAGAGTGGAAGTGACCAGCCCAGACAAGCTGGGCCGGAAAGGAGAAGATGCGAGGGGGACCAATGCAGCCAGTCCCGGTTAGTGAGACTTACAACAAGGCAACAGCAAATCCAGTGCAATAGGGAAGAGTGGTAGCTTACATCGATGTTTAGAGCAACCCTAGGGCGTAAAGGCCCTGCAGGTAACTGAAGCAAGATTATGGAAAACACAATTGTCTATAAATCAGAGAGCAGTAAAGTGATAGTAGAAGAGAGCTAGGGTCTTGTACCAATAATGTGCAAGATTAGAATAGAGTGTGTGTCTCAGAATCCAATTGCGGATGGTATCCACCTGTATGAGGCTGTTTAGGGTTAAGCTATGTGTTGGTGAACTAACCTACTAGTGAATAATGTATGGATGTAAAATGGGGAGTGTGTGTCAGGGTTAGACTGGGTCTGAGCTAGTGTAACCTTAACTGATCAGTGTGATGGGGTGAGGTGCTGATCTAATGTGGGGTATGACTTGAGGAAGGAGGGGAGGAAAAAGAGAAAGAAGAAAGAAACAAGTTAAATCAATGACACTACACCCTGCACAGGAGGCACAGGGACACCTAGGCTGACGCAGCAGCTGTAAAATCAAAAAGGCATTCAGATCCAGCAATGTTCATAAAGTTGTGGTAATGTACAGTGGATATGGGTATTCTCATGTGGTGTACACTGAGACTGTGGTGGCTGGACAGGTTTACTTTATGGGCAGACCACAATGAGATGGTTACTGAAATAGTTATGAGGTATAGAGGTAAGTCTGTGGGGAAGCCCACCACAATATGGGCATGTACTGAGACAAACTGCAGGCAGAATGAGAGTTACACAGTCCATGAATGGTGCGATTCACTGAACAGATCACTAGTATTGCTTAAGCTATAAGATGGAACAGCAGGGATAATAAAAGCTTGTTGGATTATTTGACCCTCATATATTGCACCAAATGATGCTTGTAGGCAAGGGCAGTTACTTGAAAGCGACACAATGAGGGAACAAGGTGGCATGAATTCCTTGAGTGTGATCTCCTGTCTCAGTTTAAGGTATAAGGCCTGGAGGCTAAATCCTTATCCGGAACTCGTGTAGGGGGTTTAGTGGTGGCCAAGTTTCCCTCGTGGCAGCGTATTGAGTGGCAAGGGCTCACCTAGATTAACTTGTCAAGTGCAAATATGAAGGATTCTCACTCACCACACTGAAGAGGCCGCCGTCCGTAGGCTTATGTTTCAGGGGCCTCAGGGCCCGCTGGCGGTCTCCTAGAGGTGCTGTCAAAATGGCCACAGTTCGCGCCAATATACCCCAGCAGGCCGAAAAGGAAAAGCCTCACCTTGGTCCGGTAAGGAAGCAGCCGATGGGGGTGAGCCACCCTATGTCCTTTGCCTCCTCTCTGATGTTGGCGCGGAAGGCGCGATGCAACTGCGGACTCCGGTAAGAACCAGACTTCTGGACGGTGGTGGGCGGCGAGGCCGACGGGCCTCCGGTATATCCAATCTGCTGGGATGGCTCGGCTCCACAGCTCTGGAGCGGATCCCCGGCCCTCCAGAGCTTGCCGAGAGATGCACAAGTGCCTCGAACAGACCTCAACTCCTTTCCTTCAGCCGAGGTGGCCGCGCAGTTCCCACAGCTACTAGGGAGGAAGTTGCCTCGTGGTGTGCGTAGCTCCCGGCCTGTAAAGAGGTGCCAGGCCGGGTTAGGACTTGTCCGCTGGGTAAGTCTGTTTGCTGTAGGTACACTGGAGCAGGTCTCCAACCCTCCGGGGTCTAAATGAGTGCAGGGGTAGGCTTTGATCCCGATCTGGGGCTATTAGGTTTAGTGATTCAACCTCCGGAGCGGAGCCCCGACCCTCCGGAGGATATAGCACGGCCTTCCTTCAAGCAGGGTGCAGTCGAGAAAAAGCTGTATATATGGCTTTAGGTATGCCGAAACCTAACTCCCTTCACTGGTGTTCTGTTAATCTGAAGCTTTAGAGTACCAAAGTACATCAATTTATGAAAAGATCTGTAAAAGTTTTGTTTTTCAGAGAGGAGCTCTGACAAACACGTCTGCTCTCTTCAGCGGCCAACTCCGCCCCTACTGTCCCTTTTTTTAATTCTCTTGTTATGCTTTTGTTGAAAGAGCAGCAATGCACTACTGGGAGCTAGCTGAACACAACTGGTGACCCAGCAACAAGGCATAAACGTGCAGCCACCAATCAGGAGCCAGCTTCCAGTAGTGCATTGCTGTTCCTAAGCCTACCTAGGTATGCTTTTTTTTTTTTTTTTGCAAATCTGCTACTGAGTGTACATCCCTGCTTTTTCAATGTCATACATTAGCAAGAGCTTTAGAGGGCAGCACTATTTCCTGTCATGTAGTGCTTCAGGCACGTGCATGCGACTATCTCTCTAACAAAGAATAACATGAGAACAAAGTAAATTTGCTCCTACAAGTAAATTGAGAAGGGTTTTTTTTTTTTTTTTTTAATTGTATTCTCTATCTGAATCATCAGATAAATTCTGAGTTTCGTGTCCCGTTTTTAAGACTGATAAAATAAACATGGCAGGGTTTTAAAATTATTTAGCAAATGTTGTAATACTATGGGGCCTATTTATCAAGCTTGACGGCCCGTGTTTCAAACTCGCCAGAAACAATAGTTATGGAGCAGCGGTCACAAAGACCGCTGCTCCATAACCCTGTCTGCCTGCTCTGAGCAGGCGGACAGGAATCGCCGGAATTCAACCCGATCGGGTTGATTGACACCCCCTGCTGGCGGACGATTGGCCGCGAGTCTGCAGGGGGCAGCGTTGCACCAGCAGCTCTTGTGAGCTGCTGAATACAGAGAGCGTATTGCTCTTCGCATTCAGCGATGTCTTGCGGACCTGATCCTCACTGTCGGATCAGGTCCGCAAGACATTTGATAAATAGGACCCTATGTATTTATTATCTTTTTTGGCTGTGACACTTAGGATATCTCCCCATTCACCACCAACCTGCATGCTCTAGGTTTGTGTGAAGCCAAGGGTGTCCCCCACATCTAGTTCAAGAAACGCTGATTTATACCAGCGCTACGGAATTTGACGGCGCTATACAAATTGATGATAATACCAAGAAAATTGTATAGTATAAAGATTACTCCTGAAAACTCTTTAACCACCTTTAAAGGGAGATAAACCCAAAATAGTTTTTCATGATAAAGCGTGAAATTCTAGTTTCTAATTTATTTCTATTTAGTTTTCTTCATTCTCTTATTTGTTGAAAATAATTTAGATACGCTTGGGAGCGTGCACGTTTCTAGTATTATATAGCAGCAGTTTTTAAATAATGTTATACTTTAGCAAGAGCACTAGATGGCAGCAGTATTTCTGGTCAGGAAAGTTCTCCAACAAAGAATAACACGATTGAAGGAAATTTGATAATAGAAGTAAATTAGAAACTTTTTTACGATTGTTTTCTCTGTCTGAATCGTGAAAAAAACATTTTTTGGGTTTCGTGTTCCTTTTTAGGGACAAAGTCTAATTTTAAACTTCGGATTTGAGAGTACAATTTTTAAGAGATATTGAATTTACATCTTATCTAATTTACTTTCTTCTCCTGGTGTGCTTTGATGAATAATATAGCTACATAGGCTCATGAGCAGCAATGCGCTACTGGGAGCCAGCTGCTGATTGGTGGTTACACACAATACCTCTTGTCATTGGCTCACCAGATGTGTTCAGTTAGCTCTCAGTAGAGTAACTCTATGGTTAGGTCCTTTTTTTTTTTCTTCAGGGGTTAAAGGAACAAATCAGACAAATCGTACACATTTTTAACAAATTTCCAATTTACTTCAAGTATTAAAGGGACAGTCTACACCAGAATTGTTATTGTTTTAAAAGATAGATAATCCCTTTATTACCCATTCACCAGTTTTGCATAACCAACACAGTTATAATAATATACTTTTAACCTCTGTGCTTATCTTGTATCTAAGCCTCTGCAAACTGTCCCTTTATTTCAGTTCTTTTGACAGACTTGCAGTTTAGCCAATCAGTGCCTGCTCCCAGATAACTTCACAAGCACAGTGTTATCTATATGAAATACGTGAACTAACACCCTCTAGTGGTGAAAAATTATTAAAATGCATTCTGAAAAGAGGTGGCCTTCAAGGTCTAAGAAATTAGCATATGAACCTCCCTAGGTTAAGCTTTCAACTAAGAATACCAAGAGTACAAAGCAAAATTGGTGATAAAAGTAAATTGGAAAATTGTTTAAAATGACATGCCCTATCTGAATCCTGAAAGTTTATTTTGGCCTAGACTGTCCCTTTAAATTTGCTTTGTTCTCGTGGTATCCTTTGAATAACCAGTAATGCACTACTGGTAGCTAACTGAAAACATCTGGTGAACCAGTAATAGGCATATATGTGCAGCTACCAATCAGCATCTAGCTCCCAGTAATGCATTGCTGCTCTTGAGCCTACCATGGTATGTTTTTAAACAAAGGATACAAAGAGAATAAGGCAAGTTGTATAATAGAAGTACATTGTAAGGTTGTTGAACATACCATGCTCTATCTGAATCATGATGGAAACATTTTGGGACTGGTTTTTGCTACTCTGGATCTGTTACAGGATGTTTCGTACAGATCATAGCTCAGGCTGCTTGCAGAGAGCATCACAGGTACCACGCGGTAAAGATGCAACCTATACTGCTCAAATAGTGGGTACAGGCCTGGCTCCTGTATTTACTGAATCTACACAACATTACTAGGGGGATTAAGCTAACGGCTGAGGCAGCAGCATATATCCCGGATCTGGCACAGGATGTTTTATGCAGCCCACAGTTCAGGTTAACTGCAGGCATCAGGCTGTACAGAGGCAACTTATACCGCTTAAACAGTGGGATACAGGCCTGGCTCCGGCATGAATAAAAACTATACAGCATTACAAGGGGGAGTCAAACCCAACTCCTGTACTGTCATACCTTCTAATCGTACCTCCAGCGGGATACAAGCTTGGACAGTCAACTGGTTCAACCAGAGTATCCTTAGGGGAAGGTTGAGAAAGCTGCAACCCGACTGATTCCTGGTGAGAAACTCAACGTCCCAAAGGCTGAAACGGATGGGAAATCGTACAGATTAATTGCTGGTCGACTCAGTTAAAAGGGGTGTGAAGGGAACAGAGAAGTGTCAGCGGTATACGCTGAAAGGAGCAGCAAACACACCATTAACCCCTTAATGACCACAATGTACCCTGTACGTCGCTGGTCCTTAAGGGGTTAAACCCAGCAGAAGTTAACGATAAGCGAACTGTAACTTTTTCTCAAACTCTACTAAAGGTAGGCTGGTACTCATAGGAGGTGAAACCAAGCTAAATTAATGCATGATATAATTCTATGCTATTGAAAAGGCCTATTATAATCTGTGAGGGGCACACAAGGACACGTGAACTGGGAGATGGTAGTAATGTTATGTTTAAGCTGGACATGCCATCAAATGACTTTGTTCTTCAAGAGCAAATATCTCTACATAGTTTACGGTTCCTAACCATTATATATATTGCTCTACCTAGGATTGAGTCATAATTTCCATTGTTAGTCTATGTATATTGGACTAGCTTATTTTCTTACTTTTTTTTCTTTTGCGTTTTTTCTTCAGTTTTATACTTTTTTGCAAGAATACACTGTCCTAGAAAAATATAAAATAATTTAATATTTTTGAATAACAGCAGTATTATGCTTTGGATTTGAGAGATTTTACAGAAATATACAACTGATAAATAACCATTAAAGGGTTAGTAAATTCAGACGCTGTAAAAGCTAATGCTTACATCTTCTATATCCTTACATTAGAACCGCATTGTTAAATTTAAAAAAAATATTAATTCCAACATGTTTTTTGAAATAATTATTGCAGCCTAACTGTTAATCGAGGTCCGTTCTCCAACCCCTCCACGGCATCTCAAATGTGGGTGGTATAGACTGACTCTGTACTTCCCACATGCGAATGATGTGACGCCCAGTTTTCCTCCCACTGAAGCTCGCTTACGCTTATTCTGTAGAATCCAGTGCGCAATTAATACGTTTGGCGCATGCTCTATTATATACAATCTTGGACGCATTGATCGCTTGCCGTGAACATAGGATTTTGGGCATACGCATAACTAAGAACAGAGGAAACCAGAAGTAGATGATGTCATTGTGCGCGCGTTTACATAGTGCAACATATCACCACTATAGGTTGATTGGTAATTCTTCAAATATAGGGAAAAAAGTGGTGGTCATGGAGGCGGACAGTGAATACACAAGGGGTAAAAGTTTGACGAGAAAATATATAGGATAAAAAAAAAATCTTTTACACTTTGATGAATGAAACTTATGTTAAATAAATGTTGCACATGTAATTTTGACGTTTCAATTTCGGAGTATACTATACCTTTAAAGTAACACCTTTCTGGATCATAGCCTTGGATGGCTACTAATTCTACACTATACCCCCTCGAAGGGGAACACAATTTCTTAAATTAAAAAGAAAAGAAATATATATATATATATATATATATATATATATTTTCCATGTATGTTTATTAATACTGAATACACAAAGATGGCAGTGCACGTAATCTGTTTTGGAAATAGAATACGCACACCAGCCTAGGATTGTTCACAAAGATAAAGAGATTTTTTTTTTATCACGTCTTACTACTTTTTTTGTTTAATTTTATTTGTGCACTACACTTTTCATGGAGAAATATTTCTCCTCTAATAAACCTACAACACCAGGTATGCCGCCCAATTCTAGAGAAAGGAAATCCCGGATAGGAAATGACATCCTAAACGAAAATTTAGAGGAACAAACTAATATGGCCCAAATTAATATGACTCAATCCCAAATAGTTCCACAGGAATTGCTTGAACAAATTTCTGATCTTCTTCTGCCTCAGTTTGAACAATTGCCAAAGGAGTTGTCGATTTTCTCCCATGAAGTAAAACAATTCACAAGTAGACTGATCGAGGCAGAGGACCGAATAACCAAGACACGAATGTTATGCAGGAACAAATTATTAAAGAACAAAGTAAACAAATAAAAACAATACAGGGCAGAGTAGAAAAGTTAGAAGACCACTCACGCCGCAACAATGTTTGGATCATTGGAGTACTCTAATCACCTGAATTTCAAGACCTTATTAAATTTACCTCCCTAACCTTACCCTCAAGCTTAAGCATTCAGAATCAACAACAACCTATTTTAGTTCAAAGGGCACACAGGGAAGGGTTCAGGAACAAACAACTAGAAGGTACACTGAAAAGCCGACCAATCATAGTTAAATATTTAAATTTTCAGGACAAGGTAAACTAAATGAACCACTACAGACAAAAGATACCTTTCTCCATAGGAGACAATAATATCTTACTGTTCCAAGACTATTCCGCAGAAACAGCACAAAGAAAAGAAATGGCACCACTATGTACAAAAATAATAAAAGCAGGAATTCCTGCCACAATGATTTACCCAGCTAAAATTAAGATTCTAACAGGAGGTAATAATAAACTTTTAAATAATGTAGAAGAGGCAAATGATTTCCTGAAGCATTCAAAAAGTTAAAAAAGATCAGAAATAAGGTTATAACTTGGTTTAAAAGGACAGTCTACATCAGAATTTTTATTGTTTTAAAAGATAGATAATCCCTTTATTACCCATTCCCTAGTTTTGCATAACCAACACAGTTATATAAGTACACTTTTTTACTTCTGTGATTACCTTGTATCTAAGCCTCTGCAAACTGCCCCCTTATTTCAGTTCTTTTGACAGACATCCATTTTAGCCAAACAGAGCTGGCTCACAGGAACTCCACGTGCGTGAGCACAGTGTTATCTATATGAAACACATGAACTAACACCCTCTAGTGGTGAAAAACTTTCAAAATGCCCTGAGAGAAGAGGCGGCCTTCAAGGGCTTAGAAATTAGCATATGAACCTCCTAGGTTTAGCATTCAACTAAGAATACCAAGAGAACAAAACAAAATTGGTGATAAAAGTAAATTGGAAAATTGTTTAAAATTGCATGCGCTATCTGAATCATGAAAGTTTATTTTGGACTAGACTGTCCCTTTAATATGGTTTTGGGGTATATGGAGACCTGCTGCTTTATTACATGTCTCCCCTGCATTTTGTTTGTTGTATCAAAAACAAAAACAAATGAATGATTTTATGATGTGCTGTCTACAAATGATATTTTCCCCTCCCTTTTTTACCCTTTTTATTATTATTATTATTATTATTTTTTTTGGTATTGCTCGCCCCACTAGGCATTATTTTAATCTGTAAGTATTTTTTTTCCCGTTTTTTAATAAATAGCATGAAGGGTATGATAAATATTTTATCTTGGAATACTGGAAACCCCCAAAAGAGGAAAAATATCTTAAAACACCATAAAAAATACAATCCTGATATTGTATTTTTACAAGAAACACACTTAAAGGAACAGGAACTAATCAAACTCAAAGCTGGTTGGGAGAAGTTGTGGCAACACCATGCACTAAAAGGAAAAAGGGGGTTGCAATCTTATTTCATAAAAACGTAAACTATCGTTAGACATGGACAAAGACCAAAGATATATTATAATGCAAATAGAGATGGACAATTTACAATTAGTTCTTTGCAATATATATGGACCTAACAGAACTGACAGGGGATTCTGGGAAGGGCTACAAAGGAAATTGTTACAATATAGCTCCAAGAATATAGTGTTAGCAGGAGATTTGAATCCTGCGATGCATCCAACGTTAGACAGATTGAAACCATCCTTAAATAAAAATAGCAGACAGGACGCTAAAATATTAAACAATTTCTGTCATACCTTTAAACTCAAAGACATTTGGAGGATACAAAATCCGGATGTTAAACTTTTTTCATGTGAATCCCGCACATAAAAAACTATGTCTAGAATTGATGCATTTTTGGTTTCAGATAAAATTTTAGGCTTTAGAGGTGAAAACAGACAAAAAGGAAATTGTGATCTCAGATCATGCAATTATCTCCCTTAAAGGGACACTGAACCCAAAAAATGTTCTTTCGTGATTCAGATAGAGCATGCAATTTTAAGCAACTTTCTAATTTACTCCTATTATCAAATTTTCTTCATTCTCTTGGTATCTCTATTTGAAATGCAAGAATGTAAGTTTAGATGCCGGCCCATTTTTGCTGAATAACCTGGGTTATTCTTGCTGATTGGTGGATAAATTCATCCACCAATAAAAAAGTGCTATCCGGAGTTCTGAACCAAAAAAGAAGCTTAGATGCCTTCTTTTTCAAATGAAGATAGCAAGTGAACGAAGAAAAATTGATAATAGGAGTAAATTAGAAAGTTGCTCTATCTAAATAACAAAAGAAAAAAAATGGGTTCAGTGTCCCTTTAACCTTAAATCCTAAAGACAGGAGAATAATAATTAATAATGCATGGTTTTATTTCCCAAACTTTTTAGTGACAGATATACATTTTACAAATTGGTTGAAACAAAAGTGGAGAGATTTTTGTTACTTTAATAATTCGTACAAAGACAAATGTGAGATTTACTGGGAGTCATTCAAGGCGGTGATAAGAGGGGAAATAAAAGCCTACCTAGTCAATAGGAAATGGAAAATGCAAGCTAGGGATGTGCAATTGGCCAATACTCTCCGTAATTACTACAGTGCCAATGTAAACTCCCCATCAGTTGCCCAATGGGAAAAATATACAGAGGCTAAAAAGCAAAGGGAACTATTCTTACAACAGAAAATGAGAAAAGATCAAACTGATGCCCACAATTAAAATTGTAATACTCACTTGGCAGAAAATTGTCAAGATTACACAAGTCAACCCCTCCTGTTCAAAGTATTTACCCATTATGGGAAATCCTAAATTTATTCCAGCAGTGGGAGCTAAAGTATTTCAAAATTGGAAATATAAAGGTCCTATATATAATTAATACTATTAAAGCAAGCAAGAGAAACAAGATGTAAATCTTTTGAAGAAATTAAAGATAAATATAATATATCTGATAAATAATTTTTTGCTTACCTTCAAGCCCGTGGGTATGGTCGATACTAGGCCGTGGGTATGGTCGATACTAGACCCAGTATTGAACATCTACAAAATAGGCAAACATTCTATCTCCTACTTGTATAGAAGAAATACCAGAGTCAGACAAATATAGAGAGCTTGCTCTTGGCACTATCCAATCAATATTATCCAGAAAAGTTTGATATAAGCAGATAGAGCTACTCTGTCCTTTACATGGAGGGAATCACACATTAAAATAATAAATAAAATGTATATCACCCCACGTTTGAAAACCAAATGGAATACCAAATCGATAAAGAGCTGTAGTAAATGCAACTTAAAGGGACACTCAAGTTAAAATTAAACTTTCATTATTCAGATAGAGCATGTAATTTTAAACGACTTTCCAATTTACTTCCATTAACAAAATGTGCACAGTCTTTTTATATTTAAACTTTTTGAGTCACCAGCTCCTACTGAGCATGTGCAAGAATTCACAGCATATACGTATTTGCATTTGTGATTGGCTGATGGCTGTCACATGGTACTTGGTACGTGTATGCATTTGTGATTAGCTGATGGCTGTCACATGGTACAGGGGGGTTGGAAATAGACAAAACTTTAAAAATTGTCAGAAAGAAATCTACTACTCATTTGAAGATCAGACTAAGTGCTATTGCATTGTGTTGTTATCTTGCATTTGTTGATTATGCTGGTCCTTTAAGAGCAGCAGATCTGTATCATTGTACCTGGAGCTGCCCCAAGATTTAAAAGTTTTTGTATAGGGTGAATTTCTGGTTGAATAGAATAACTCAGCACACAATTACACTACAAGATACTCATATATTTTTTTTTGTTTGATGAAGGGACATCCCATATAAATGAAAAGTGTATTAATACATTAATCTTGATAGGAAGATCCGTTATTTCACAACAATGGAAATCTAAAAGGAGCCCTAGTCTAACGGAAGCTATCAAAAAATTGGGGAAACAGGTTATAATAGAACAATTTGATACAGCACTAGACTCTGAAAATAAAATGAAGGGATTCCTAAATAAATGGACAATATTTATACAAACTCTTTAAAAAAAAAGCACAGCTGCAAATAATTTACCCATTTAAAGGGTCTGCATCTCTTTATGCGGCAATAGAGAGAAATGAACTCCCCAATTGTGTTTAAGGGGTTGTTTTTTTGTGGGGGGGGTTGTTTGGTTTTCCCCCCTCCCTTCGTTTGGTTTTCCCTCCTCAGTTCCTTTCTACCCATTGGACTATACCAGTTACCCTGCATGTCAAGGGTACTAATGTTAATATAACTACAGAATATAACAGAGAAAATATTGAGATATGAGTATTGCTGGACTGTTAGTTAATTTGCTAAGATTAATACGTACGAAGGAAATTATGTTATATCGAGTGATAGAAAGACCGGACAGTTAGCTCAGCATGCTAATGCACTGTGACTGAGCTGCAACGGTTGCAGGTTCGATCCCCGGCGAGGTCCACTCAGCCTTTCATCCTTCCGAGGTCGATAAAATGAGCAGCGCCTTGAGACCCTTACGGGTGATTAGCCGCGCTTTTCAAATACCCAATACATACATACACAATGTTTATTTAGCACAAGTATGTACATGTACGTTTGTAATTACTCATCTATAATATGTTTGTAATTTATTTCTCCTTTCTTGTTTTGCATACCTCAATAAAAAAACGAAGAAAAAAAAGGAAACATTTTGGGTTTCATGTTTCTTTAAATACATAAGGCTTGATTACAAGTGAGGTGCAACCAATAGTGCAGGGTGCTTTATCTTATCGCTACTAATAGAACAAATCTAGTATTACAAGTGGATAGATGTTGTTTGCCAGAGCATCTTAATGCTGCCAACACTTTGTAGGGCGACCAATAGCGCTGGAACATTTAGTGCTTTTGGAGACCTTAAAGGGACATAAAACTCAAAATTAGACATGTGCGTTTCGTTTCGAATCGAAATTCGGATGAATTCGCCAAATTTGGAGATTCGAATCGATTTGAATTTCTGAATTACCCTAGCAACGAAACTAAACTAATTCGAATGCATTTGTAATGAATAAATCCGAATTAGTTTGGATTTATTCGTTACATTCGAATGGCCATGGACTAATCACAATTCAGTATAAAAATTAAATTTAGTGGTATTTAGTGAGATAGAACAATGAAATAATTCCGTTTGTGTAACTTGGAACCATCTGGATCAACATAACACATACCGAACTTCTGAATTTACGAATCGAATCCGAAACGAATACATCCGAATTTAATCGAATCCGAAATGAAAACATCCGAATTTATTTGAATCCGAAACGAATACATTCGAATGTATCCGAATTCGAATCAATCCGAAACTAAATTTAAAAAAATCTGAATCGGTCCGAAACAAATTTTTCCGCTGTGCACGTCTACTCAAAATGATTCTTTCATGATTCAGACAGAGAATACAATTTTAGAAAAAGTTTCCAATTTAATATTATCAACTTTGCTTTCTTCCCTTGTTATTCTTTGTTGAAGAGATATCTAGATAGGTAACATGCACATGTCTGGAGAATTAGATGACAGAAAATAGTGCTCTTGCAAATGTATAACATTGTTGTAAAACTGTTGCCAGACACGTGCACACTCCTGAACCTACCATCCTGCTTTTCAACAAAGGATAACCAGAAAATGAAGAAAATGTGATAATAGAAGTAAATTGTTAAGATATTTAAAGTTGTAGGTTTTATCTGATGTATGTGTATCCGTCTGTGTGCACGTGTCTTTGTGTCTTTTAACCCGGCATCAAATGAAAAAAAGAAAGCACACGATCGTCGATGCAATCATGAGATTTTAAGGCCGGGAACGTATCATGTGGGACTGCCAACGCTGCTAGGCACGCTCTCCAGTCAAATGTTTCATTGTGAAAAAAGGGGAGGCTTTAGGACACCATGTAACGTAGGAGGTTCCATACCGTCCTACGGCGTTAAAAGCCCAGCGCATTGAGAACCTCATGGAACGTCCTAACAGCGTCTAGGGGTTAAACATGTAATTATAGTTTAAGAAGAATCCCGCTATTTGATCGTCAGTTTAAATCACTTTCAGCTTGGCGCTCAAGTTATAGCATGATTGTTTTAAGTGCTCCCCCAGTCTATTATGTGAGAGATTTAGTGCACCTGCGCCATTTGATATCCAGATGTTAGCGCGCCCTAGACTTTTGAACTTGAAATATGAGAACAAAAACGCTACTGATTTATCTTGAACGGTTTTAGAGCACAGTAGCACTACAGTTTTTACCCTGCACGTAAAATCTAGGCCATAGTTAAAGCATTTTATTATTTCTCTGTTTGTTTTAATTCGCAGTGCAAATCTAGATCGCAGTGCGTTTCACTTGCATAAGAAGATATTTGGCTCCAAAAAGAGACGAATACCGCAAGCAGCCTCTTACTTCCTCATGCGGCCGTGAACGAAACGAAAATATTGTGGAATATAAAAGAGGATTCAAAATGCTTATTTTAACCCCTTCACACTGTTGGGATGTTCCATGCCTTCCTAACAGTGCTGGACTTTAACTCTGTTAGGACGGCATGGAACGTCCTGCAGTCTCCTCCTTTTAGCTAATGGAAAATCAGACTGGGGGGGGGGGCTTGCCTAGCAGCGTAGGCTGTCCCCCATGATCCAATCCCAGCTTTGAAATCACACGATCGCATCGACCATTGTGTGATTTCCTTTTTCCAACAATTGTTTACATCGGAACTTCGTTCTGATCTAAGCACTTGCCCCCCAGCATGGAGGAGTTAACGGATGGTTGCGTTGAAAAAGTTTTGTTTATATATATATATATTTATGTTACTTCACACGTGACACACGTGAACTAACACCCTCTAGTGGTGAAAACTGTCAAAATGCATTCAGATAATAGGCAGCTTTCAAGGTCTAAGAAATTACCATATGAACCTTCTAGGTTTAGCTTTCAACAAAGTAAAATTGGTAATAAAAGTAAATTGGAAAGTTGTTTAAACTGACACACTCTATCTGAATCATGAATGTTTTTTTTTGGACTAGACTGTCCCTTTAAAAAAAAACAACACATTCATGCCTTTTTTTTCTTCAGTATACTTTCACTTTAAAAACATTTTTTGTAAAAGTATATAAGTATATAATGTTTCTTTAACTATATTATTGTAATGTTAATAGCCATAAACTCTAATAACATTTCAAGTGCCTTTTACAACTTGGCTACTAGGAACTGTGAGAATGTATTGGAATGGAAAACAAGTGCATATTAATGACTTCATCTATAAACAGTGTCTGTCACTCCTGTGACTTGTTACTTTACAAACAGCAAAAATAGTTTCCTTTCCAGGTGATGTCCCTGTGTGTCACCAGTCGTGTGACACTTAGTCTCACTTCATTAACAGCTAATGAGGAAATGCTACAGGATGCTGATAACGAGACCCTGAGGACAGTTTATAATGTACTCACTGCAGTTGCAGGCGTCTGGTAAACATGATGTCTCTGAAGAGCAAGACGCTTTTTACATTCCCAGTTACCTGCGCTTATTATGAAAACTATTCTGTGCCAACAGATTCTGAGAGAGAAAACTATCATCTACATTTTAAACTTTTATTTTTTATTATTAAAGAGACAATACATTTATTCAGCCTTATTTAAACAATCTTTTGCTTTTGGCTTTAAAAAGAATTGATAATAATCCCAGATTAATAGCGTTCAGTTTAGCTGCCCTACATCACTGAGGTGATACAGCTGCCGTCCTGCTTTATGATTGGCTGCGCAAAGTGAAACTATTTGATGAAACTGAGAAATTATCGCTATAAATTTACTGGTGATAGATGAGTGGAAAAAACAAAAAACCTCACTGCACATTAAAGGGACACTAAACCCAATTTTTGTTTCTTTCATGATTCAGATAGAGCATGAAATTTTAAGCAACTTTCTAATTTACTCCTATTATCAATTTTTCTTCGTTCTCTTGCTATCTTTATTTAAAAAGCAGGAATGTGATGCATAGGAGCCGGCCCATTTTTGATTAAGAACCTGGGTTATGCTTGCTTATTGGTGGGTAAATTTAAGCCTCCAATTAAGCAAGCGCTATCCATGGTGCTGAACCTAAAATGGGCTGGATGCTAAGATTTACATTCCTTCTTTTAAAATAAAGATAGCAAGAGAACGAAGAGAAATTGATAATAGGAGTAAATTAGAAAGTTGCTTAACCCCTTAATGACCACAGCACTTTTCCATTTTCTGTCCGTTCGGGACCAAGGCTATTTTTACATTTTTGCGGTGTTTGTGTTTAGCTGTAATTTTCCTCTTACTCATTTAATGTACCCACACATATTATATACCGTTTTTCTCGCCATTAAATGGACTTTCTAAAGATACCATTATTTTCATCATATCTTATAATTTACTATAAAAAAATTATAAAATATGAGGAAAAATTGAAAAAAAATACACTTTTTCTAACTTTGACCCCCAAAATCTGTTACATATCTACAACCACCAAAAAACACCTATGCTAAATAGTTTCTACATTTTGTCCTGAGTTTAGAAATACCCAATGTTTACATGTTCTTTGCTTTTTTTGCAAGTTATAGGGCAATAAATACAAGTAGCACTTTGCTATTTCCAAACCACTTTTTTTTCAAAATTAGCGCTAGTTACATTAGAACCCTGATATCTTTCAGGAATCTCTGAATATCCATTGACATGTATATATTTTTTTTTAGTAGACAACCCAAAGTATTGATCTAGGCCCATTTTGGTATATTTCATGCCACCATTTCACCGCCAAATGCGATCAAATAAAAAAAATTGTTCACTTTTTCACAAATTTTTTCACAAACTTTAGGTTTCTCACTGAAATTATTTACAAACAGCTTGTGCAATTATGGCTTAAATGGTTGTAAATTCTTCTCTGGGATCCCCTTTGTTCAGAAATAGCAGACTTATATGGCTTTGGTGTTGCTTTTTGGTAATTAGAATGCCACTAAATGCCACTGCGCACCACACGTGTATTATGCCCAGCAGTGAAGGGGTTAATTAGGGAGCATGTAGGGAGCTTTTTGGGGTAATTTTAGCTTTAGTGTAGTGTAGTAGACAACCCCAAGTATTGATCTAGGCCCATTTTGGTATATTTCATGCCACCATTTCACCACCAAATGCGATCAAATTAAAAAAAATGTTAAATTTTTCACAATTTTAGGTTTCTCACTGAAATCATTTACAAACAGCTTGTGCAGTTATGGCACAAATGGTTGTAAATGCTTCTCTGGGATCCCCTTTGTTCAGAAATAGCAGAAATATATGGCTTTGGCGTTGCTTTTTGGTATTTAGAAGGCCGCTAAATGCCGCTGCGCATCACACGTGTATTATGGCTAGCAGTGAAGGGGTTAATTAGGTAGCTTGTAGGGAGCTTGCAGGGTTAATATCACATTTAGTGTAGAGCTCAGCCTCCCACCTGAAACATCAGACCCCCTGATCCCTCCCAAACAGCTCTCTTCCCTCCCCCACTCCACAATTGTCCCCGCCAAATAAAAGCTATATTTTTTTTTTTTAAAGCATATTTACATATGCTGCTGTGTACTATCCCCCCCTTAGCCCCCAACCTCACTGATCCCCCCCAAACAGCTCTATAACCCTCCCACTCTAACTTAATCTGCGCCATTTTGGGTACTGGCAGCTGTCTGCCAGTACCCAGTTTAGAAGAAAAAATGTTTTTTTTTAGTTTTTATTAAACTTTTCTGCAGTGTAGCTTCCCCCCACACAAAACCAACCCCCCACCCCTCCATGATCTCTTTTTGTGCTTTTGCACAAACAAGATTTGGCCATTTGTTACTAAAAATATTTTCCATAGTGTAGCGGTTCCCACCCGCTCCCGCCCCGTGCACGCGCCCGCCCGCCACCCTCCGTGCACGCGCGCGCGCCCGTGTGCGCCCCCTAACGGCCCGCCCCCCTTGACGACACAGGGCACACCGATGGCCGCCCACCCGCCTCCCAAGTCGGCTCCCACCCACCAACGATACCGGCCATCGATGTCCGGTGCAGAGAGGGCCACAGAGTGGCTCTCTCTGCATCGGATGGCCGTGTAAGGTTATTGCAGGATGCCTCCATATCGAGGCATCACTGCAATAACCGGAAAGCAGCTGGAAGCGAGCAAGATCGCTTCCAGCTGCTTTCCACACCGAGGACGTGCAGGGTACGTCCTCAGGCGTTAACTGCCTTTTTTTTGAGGACGTACCCTGCACGTCCTCGGTCATTAAGGGGTTAAAATGTGATGCTCTATCTGAATCATGAAATAAAAAAATTGGGTTCAGTGTCCCTTTAAAGCTAGTAGGGGGTATTCAACGTAATCATCTATTCTTTTTTGTGTTATGTAAATCAGTGAGGGCCCAAAGTGACCATATGTCCCTATTTGTTTAGGACAGTCCTGAATTTGGACAGTGTCCCAAACTTTTTTGTTTTGTTAAGGACAGTCCTGAATTTTTAAAGGGTACGTTAAAGGGACAGTCTGCACTAAAATGGTTATTGTTTACAAAGATAGATAACGCCTTTACTACCCAATTTCCAGTTTTGCACAACCAACATTGTTAAAATTAATATACTTTATAACATTTAAACCTCTAAATTTCTGCCTGTTTCTAAGCCACTACAGACAGCCTCTTATCACATACTTTTTTTATTAGCTTTTCACATCAGGAGACTGCTAGTTCATGTGGGCCATATAGATAACATTGTGCTCACGTCCATGGAGTTTTGAAGAGTTAGCAAAACACAGTACTAAATGCAAGTCAATAGATAATAAATAAAAAGTCATGTGATCAGGGGGCTGTCAGAAGAAGCTTAGATACAAGGTAATCACAGAGGAAAAAGTGTATTAATATAACTGTGTTGGTTATGCAAAACTGGGGAATGGGTAATAAAGGGATTATCTATCTTTTAAAACAATAACAATTATATTGTAGACTGTCTCTTTAAGCTGTTCCAGGTTGTCTTGTATTTTCCCAAATGGGTTCTTCTGCCTTTTGTCCAAGTGAGCAAAAAAGAAACAACTTCACTTTTCACCAAATCAGCTGCAGTTACTTCTCCTGTCCAGCAGAGGTCGCTGCTGCATATCACAGCTTAGCACCTACAGATACAGCATGAGTTGGCATATAGTAAGGATAACAGTTTTATCTTAGCAATAGTTTTTTTATAATTGCCTTTTATTGTAGGTAAACTATTTTCACACGCCTGCATACATTTTAAAAAACAAAATCAACATTTTTAAAACCTCCTCAGCATTTATGAGGTGTCCTGAATTTGGGTCTGAGGTGTCCTGAATTGGGGTTTGGGAAATCTGGTCACCTTACCAAATACCTAATACATGAGGCCACTTATTAATTTATGGATAGAAAACACACAAATAATATATTTCCTAAAAATGTCTAGTGCCCCAGGCCCAGATTTAATAAATGCTGCAGGGTACCCTATATTTGCTGTTTTACCCGTCGGAGGGCTCATTTCAGTTTGCCCATTAACCCCAAAGTCTCCAAAGCACATACTTTATTCTGCTTTTGTCTGTGAACACAAAAACTTTGGCACACATTCACAGTTCTACGCTTTACCTGGGGCCGCAAAAACAACTGCAGAGAGCCACGTGTGGCCCATGGGTCGCCAGTTGGCTATCCGTGGTCTAAACTACAAAATTAATGTTCCTGTTCTGAATGAAAATAAATGTCTTTTTTATTTTATTTTATCAGGCTCGTGTCAGTCGACCAATGAACATTATTAGAAAATACACAACTGGTACTGAGGTGTTTTAATTTATATTCCTACAGATCTTACTTAAAGGGATACTGAACCCAATTCTTTTCTTTCATGATTCAGATAGATCATTCACTTACAAGCAACTTTCTAATTTACTCCTAGTATGATTTTTTCTTCGTTCTTTCGGTAGCTCTATTTGAAAATATCAGAAATGTAAGCTTAGGAGCCGTCCCATTTTTGATTCAGAACATGGGTAGCACTTGCTGATTGGTGGCTACATTTAGATTTGAAATAATAAAATAAACAAGTATTTTGCATGATTTCTCTCTATATGCTGGAGAGATTTTGATCATGAGCATGTCATTTATTTTCCATTTCAATGTCCATTTAACCGATACATATTAGCATATTTTATTCCTGTACTTTATCATATCTCCTGACATTTGTGGCTAAGGTTGTAATGCCAGCTGGCCTGCACAAAAACACTGGACAAATTAGAGGTGACATAGCACAAGTGGTAGGTGGGGGTCATAATGATCCCTCCCCAAAGCCATATCCTATATATTTTTCAAAACTGAGCAGTGATTGTATCCCCTTGGCTGCCAGTATCCTGGAAATCAATAGCTTTACTTCTTTGACTGCCAGTAACACACACAGTAGTGATTTGACCCTCTGTTGTCTGCCAGTATATTACACACACAAGAAATGTAACAAACAACAACTCTAATGACTACTAGTTATATGTAAGTTAGAGTTTTGTTTACCATCTTTCACTGCCAGTAACACAGAAAAGTGCATGCGCTGTGTCACGGCTTTCTGGGACATGATTCTAATGCATGTAGTCATAGACGAATGTAAAATGTAGTTGCCATTCAGGGAAACAAAACTGGACAGAAGATTTTACTAGACAGCCTGGCTGAATACAGGACACCTGGCAATCCTATTAGTTTGTGAGTGTGTCTAGTTAGTATATGGCTGTGGCTAGGGGAACATCTGCAAATCTGCATATGTGGCTGTCTAGGAAGGACAGTGGGACAGAGCTTATTATTAGGGACTGTCCCTCTCAAATAGGGACAGTTGGGAGGTCTTCTTCAGATGCTTAATGGAAAACTGTGGAGTTCTTTGTTTATTTTTAAACCTAAAATGATTGTTTTTAATGTGGATCCACAACACACACTCAAGACTAATTTCTACATTACACATCTCCCCATTAAGCAATCTGTACGTCCACTACTGGCTGTGCTGGTGGTCTCCAAAACATTAATGAAGGCCCATTATGTTGTCCCAAAATGTTGTCCTAGTTTGAATTTATTGGTATATTTACTTTATTATTTAGACCTAGTTTCCATCGAGTTGGTAAAGTTTTGATTCTGGTGGTAACATTAAAATTCTCCATAGACTTTAAAGGGATAGGAAAGGCATAATTAGACAGATACGGATAGGGTATAGCGCTAGACCAAAAACCTACTTAGCCTCACTAAAGGTTATTGTCTCCTCCCTAGACAATAGAGAATCAAGAATGTAAAATCAGTGGATATAGGAGGCGCTATAGAGCCGTAGGATATATAGATATAAATAAATGTAAAATTCACTGTATCGTGACCAGTTAAAACATTCAAAAAATTAAAATCCAAAAATCCCAATGACCCTTAAGGGATACGTTAAAATACTATTTATGTGCAAATCTGTGATAAAAAATCGGTGATAATTAAAAATAAAGGAAATTATCTACGTACATATGTATATAAAAACAATTTATCCAAGTGAAAAATCAAAGTGAAATAAATGCAGTATATCAAAGTGCAATCAATGATCAAGTGACAATAATTAGTAAAACACAGATGTGATATTTAATAAGTCAATGCATAAAAGGTTGACACAAACATTCATACATAAAATAAAGTGAAACCGGTTTAAACATACACACTATACATAACCCCTCAGATTCCCCAAATCAAATGGGGCTGGCGGAGAACACCTATAATGACTGTGTTCTAATCTTGGTGTTAGTGGTTCAAGGGGATCCCCCAAAGAAGATGGTCCGGAATGACAATGTGGGTTTAATTATTGTAAATCCAAAGATATAAATGTTAATGTTTCTGAATGGTGCCGTTATATCCCCAGTCTTTTTTGGTCACAAATAAAAGCCCACGATGGTATAGAGCTCCTTCCTTAATGTTCTCTTAGTTAAAGGCAATCAAGTATTTATAACTTAGCCGGGAGGCTCTCCTACCTTCTTACAAGTGTCTGCCAGCGATCTCCTTACCTGGCCCGACACTCCGGCTGCTCCTTTAGATGTCTGCTCAGCGAAAATCCCGTGAGTGACGTCACCCGGTTCCGGATCCTAGGTGACCACTTGCGCAAGTGTTTGTTTCCACAGGATGTCCTCTGTACGCCAGGGTACAGAGAGTTCACTTCAGCTTCGGTCCTCCAAAAAATAGCAAACAGTAGCAGGTAAGTCCTCTACGCGTTTCAACCCCTTCTGGGTCTTTTTCAAGATCCCCAGACCCAGAAGGTATTGAAACGCGTAGAGGACTTACCTGCTACTGTTTGCGATTTTTTGGAGGACCGATGCTGAAGTGAACTCTCTGTACCCTGGCGTACAGAGGACATCCTGTGGAAACAAACACTTGCGCAAGTGGTCACCTAGGATCCGGAACCGGGATTTTCGCTGAGCAGACATCTAAAGGAGCAGCCGGAGTGTCGGGCCAGGTAAGGAGATCGCTGGCAGACACTTGTAAGAAGGTAGGAGAGCCTCCCGGCTAAGTTATAAATACTTGATTGCCTTTAACTAAGAGAACATTAAGGAAGGAGCTCTATACCATCGTGGGCTTTTATTTGTGACCAAAAAAGACTGGGGATATAACATCACCATTCAGAAACATTAACATTTATATCTTTGGATTTACAATAATTAAACCCACATTGTCATTCCGGACCATCTTCTTTGGGGGATCCCCTTGAACCACTAACACCAAGATTAGAACACAGTCATTATAGGTGTTCTCCGCCAGCCCCATTTAATTTGGGGAATCTGAGGGGTTATGTATAGTGTGTATGTTTAAACTGGTTTCACTTTATTTTATGTATGAATGTTTGTGTCAACCTTTTATGCATTGACTTATTAAATATCACATCTGTGTTTTACTAATTATTGTCACTTGATCATTGATTGCACTTTGATATACTGCATTTATTTCACTTTGATTTTTCACTTGGATAAATTGTTTTTATATATATATATGTACGTAGATAATTTCCTTTATTTTTAATTATCACCGATTTTTTAATACAGATTTGCACATAAATAGTATTTTAACGTATCCCTTAAGGGTCATTGGGATTTTTGGATTTTAATTTTTTGAATGTTTTAACTGGTCACGATACAGTGAATTTTACATTTATTTATATCTATATATCCTACGGCTCTATAGCGCCTCCTATATCCACTGATTTTACATTCTTGAAAGGCATAATTAAACTTGCATGATTCAGATAGAGCATGTCATTTTAAGACACTTTTAAATTCACTTCTATTTTCAAATGTGCTTCGTTCTCTTGGTATCCCTTGTTAAAAAATGAATACACACATACCATACACTAGTGGGAGCTGCTGCTAATTGGTGCCTGCACACATTTGTCTCTTGTGATTGGCTAAATAAATATTTTCAGCTTCCTGTCAGTAGTGCAATGCTGTCCCTTCAGCAATGGATAACAAGAGAATGAAGAAAATTTGATAATAGAATTAAATTGGAAAGTTGTTTAAAATTGTATGTTCTATCTGAATCATAAAAAAAAATTTGTGGTTTACTATCCCTTTAACCCCTTCGCGACCGAGGACGTGTCAGGCACGTCCTACAAAAAAATACCCTTAAGGACCAAGGACGTGCCTGACATGTCCTCTGGGGTTTGAAGTGCTAGAAGCGATGATGATTGCTTACAGCCGCTTCCAGGGTATTGTAGTGATGCCTCGATATTGCGGCATCACTGCAATACCCTTTGTAAACCACTGATGCAGAGAGGGCCACTCTGTGGCCCTCCCTGCATCGGCCATTGATGGTGCCGATCGTTGGTGCCGATCGTTAGTGGGTGGGAGCAGCAGCAGGGAGGCGGGTGGGTGGCCCATCAAGTGCTGGTTTCCGGTTCCTGTGCACACCGATGTCATTTACACATGACTTTCAAGAATGCAGGGAGAGGAAGGGGGGCATATTAAATGTTGGCCAAGGGATCTGGGGGGGAGGGGGGGTATTGAGGGGGGCAGCTACACTACAGAAAAAAACGTTATTTTTAATATAAAATTTTTTAAAACAAATTTGGGGGGCAAACAGACAGCAGACAGCTGCCAGTACCCAAGATGGCAGCAAGTAGGTAGAGGGGGGAGGGTTAGAAAGCGGTATGGGGGGAGTCAGAGAGGTGGGGGCTAAGGGGGGATCCAACACTGCATAATCAATAAAAAAATAAAATAAAATAATAATAATAATAATAATAATAAAAAAAAAAAAAAATGCTTTTTATTTTAGTACTGGCAGACTTTCTGCCAGTACTTAAGATGGCGGGGAAAATTGTGGGGTGGAGGGAAGAGAGCTGTTTGGGAGGGATCAGGGGGTGGGATGTGTCAGGTGGGAGGTCTACACTAAAGCTAAAAGTGTGGTGCGCAGCGGAATTTAGCGGCCTTCTAATTACTAAAAAGCAACGCCAAAGCCATATATGTCTGCTATTTCTAAACAAAGGGGTTCCCAGTGAAGTATTTACAATTATTTGTGCCATGACTGCACAAGCTGTTTGTAAATAATTTCAGTGAGAAACCTAAAATTGTGAAAAAGTTAGCGATTTTTTTTATTTGATCGCATTTGGCGGTGAAATGGTGGCATGAAATATACCAAAATGGGCCTAGATCAATACTTTGGGTTGTCTACTATACTACACTAAAGCTAAAATTAACCCTACAAACTCCCTACAAGCTCCCTATTTAAACCCTTCACTGCTGGGCATAATACACGTGTGGTGCGCAGCGGCATTTAGCGGCCTTTAGCGGCCTTTTAATTACCAAAAAGCAATGCCAAAGCCATATAAGTCTGCTATTTCTGAACAAAGGGGATCCCAGAGAAGCATTTACAACCATTTGTGCCATAATTGCACAAGTGGTTTGCAAATAATTTCACTGAGAAACCTAAAGTTTGTGAAAATGTTTGTGAAAAAATGAACAATTTTTTTTTATTTTATCGCATTTGGCGATGAAATGGTGGCATGAAATATACCAAAATGGGCCTAGATCAATACTTTGGGTTGTCCACTAAAAAAACAAATATAAACATGTCAAGGGATATTCAGGGATTCCTGGCAGATATCAGTGTTACAATGTAACTATCGCTAATTTTGAAAAAAAAAAATGGTTTGGAAATAGCAAAGTGCTACTTGTACTTATTGCCCTATAACTTGCAAAAAAAGCAAAGAACATGTAAACATTGGGTATTTCTAAACTCAGGATAAAATTTAGAAACTATTTAGCATGGGTGTTTTTTGGTGGTTGTAGAAGTGTAACAGATTTTAGGGGTCAAAGTTAGAAAAAGTGTGTTTTTTTCCATTTTTTCCTCATATTTTATAAAAAAAAAATTATAGTAAATTATAAGATACTAGTCCTAAAGCCCGTTCCCACAGGCCATTTTTTGCAGTACAGCGGTCCCACCCCTTGCGCTCTCTCCCTCCCCTCTCTTTTGCTCTCTCTCCCCTCTCTTTTGCGCTCTCTCTTTCCCCCCTCTGTTTTGCGCTCTCTCTCTCCCCCTCTCTTTTGCGCTTCTCTCTCCCCCTCTCTTTTGCGCTCTCTCCCTCTCTCTTTTGAGCTCTCTCCCCTCTCTTTTGCGCTCCCTCTCTCCCCCTCTCTTTTGCGCTCTCTCTCCCCTCTCTTTTGTGCTCTCTCTCTCCCCTCTCTTTTGCTCTCTCTCTCCTCTCTTTTGCTCTCTCTCTCCCCCTCTCTTTTGCACTCTCCCCCCTCTCTTTTGCGCTCTCTCTCTTCCCTCTCTTTTGTGCTCTCTCTCTCTTCCCGCTCTTTTGCGCTCTCTCTCCCCTGTCTTTTGTGCTCTCTCTCTCCCTCCTCTCTTTTGCGCTCTCTCTCCCCCCTCTCTTTTGCGCCCTCTCTCCCCCCTCTCTTTTGCGCTCTCTTTCCCCCTCTCTTTTGCGCTCTCTCCCCCTCTCTTTTGCGCTCTCTCTCCCTCTCTTTTGCGCTCTCTCTCCCCCCTCTCTTTTGCTCTCTCTCTCTCTCCCCTTTCTTTTGCGCTCTCTCTCTCCCCCATCCCTTTGGCGCCCTCTCTTTTGCGCTCTCTCTCCCCCCTCTCTTTTGCGGTCTCTCTCCTCCTCTCTTTTGCGCTCTCTCTCTCTTCCCTCTCTTTTGCGCTCTCTCTTCCCTCTCTTTAGCGCTCTCTCTCCCCCCTCTTTTGCGCTCTCTCTCCCCCCTCTTTTGCGCTCTCTCCCCCTCTCTTTTGCGCTCTCTCCCCCATCTCTTTTGCGCACTCTCTCTCCCCTCTCTTTTGTGCTCTCTCTCTCCCCTCTCTTTTGCACTCTCTCTCTCCCCCTCTCTTTTGCGCTCTCTCTCTCTTCCTCTCTCTTTTGCGCTCTCTCTCCCCCCTCTCTTTTGCGCTCTCTTTCCCCCCTCTCTTTTGCGCTCTCTCTCCCCCATCTCTTTTGCGCTCTCTCTCTCCCCCCTCTCTTTTGCGCTCTCTCCCCCCTCTCTTTTGCGCTCTCTCTCCCCCCTCTCTTTTGCGCTCTCTCTCTCTTCCCTCTCTTTTTGCGCTCTCTCTTCCCTCTCTTTTGCGCTCTCTCTCCCCTCTCTTTTGCGCTCTCTCCCCCTCTCTTTTGTGCTCTCTCCCCCCCATCTCTTTTGCGCGCTTTCTCTCCCCTCTCTTTTGTGCTCTCTCTCTCCCCTCTCTTTTGCACTCTCTCCCCCTCTCTTTTGCGCTCTCTCTATCCCCCTCTCTTTTGCACTCTCTCTCCCCTCTCTTTTGCGCTCTCTCTCCCCCTCTCTTTTGCGCTCTCTCTACCCCCTCTCTTTTGTGTTCTCCCCCCCCTCTCTTTTGCGCTCTCTCTCTCTTCCCTCTCTTTTGCGCTCTGTCCCCCCTCTCTTTTGCGCTCTCTCTCCCCCCTCTTTTGCGCTCTCTCTCCCCCCTCTCTTTTGCGCTCTCTCCCCCCTCTCTTTTGCACTCTCTCTCCCACCTCTCTTTTGCTCTCTCTCCCCCCTCTCTCTCTCCCCCTCTCCCTCCCCCCGCTCCCCCTCTCCCTCCCCCCGCTCCCCCTCTCCCCTCCCCCCTCTCCCCTCTCTCTCTCCCTCCTCTCTTTTGCTCCCCCCCTCTCTCTCCCCCCCTCCCCCTCTCTCTCTCTCCTCCCCCTCTCTCTCCCCCTTTTCTTTTGCTGTCTCTCTTCCCCTCTCTTTTGCTCTCTCTCTTCCCCCTCTTATTTTCTCTCTCCCCCTCTATTTTGCTCTCTCTCCCCCCTTTCTTGCTCTTTCCCCTCTCTTATCCTATCTTTAGCTCTTTCCCATCTCTTTTGGTCTCTCCCCCTCTTTCTATCTCTCCCCCCTCTATCTCGCGTGCGCGACCGCGCCCGGCCTCGCCCCGCCCTTTAACGCCGGCCACGTCCCCTTCACAGCCAGCCATGCCCCTCGCACACGCCCGGCTACGCCCACTTCTGCCCACACCGCAGATCAGGTAGGGACTCTAAGGTCAGGTGTGTTTGTCCTCGTGCTGTCTCTACTGCGCATGACAGCTTCGGACAAACACACTTGGCCTTTTATATTATAAGATGATGAAAATAATGGTATCTGTAGAAAGTCAATTTAATGGCAAGAAAAACTGTATATTATATGTGTGGGTACAGTAAATGAGTAAGAGGAAAATTACAGCTAAACACAAACACAGCAAAAATGTAAAAATAGCCCTGGTCCCAGACGGTCAACTAATGGAAAAATACTCTGGTCACTAAGGGGTTAATGGAGATACCTGTTTTTATCACCAGTTTCCAAAATGTACCACCTCAATGGAAACTAGGCATAAAATAGGGAATACATTATAGCACTCAATAAAATTAGCAGTTTAAAGGGAGATTGAAGTAATAATTAAATGGTTCTGATTGAGCATTCAATTTTAAAAGACTTTTCAATTTACTTCTGATAACAAATTTAATTTCTTCTCTTGATATCCTTTGTTGAAAAACATACCTATGTAGCCCAAGAAGCAGCAATGCACAAATGAGAGCTCGCTTTTGAACTGAGTTTAACTATTTGATTAACCATTTTGGATTAAGATAGTGGCCCCTTTAGTCACAGTATATAATAACATATATTAAATAAATTTAGTAAACCAAAAAAATGTTTTTCCTTAAATAAAACATTTTTTAATAAATTCTATGGGGCTGATTTATCAAGGGCCAAATGGCCCTTGTTTCCGTGCGAGCTTTCAGGCTCGCTGGAAACAGCAGTTAAGAAGCAGTGGTCTAAACAACGCTGCTTCTTAACTGGTCCGCCACTTCTGGGACATTAATCCGCACGATCGTGTACGATTGGGCTGATTGACACCCCCTGAATCTGCAGGAGGCAGCATTGCACAAGCAGTTTACCAGGACTGCTTGTGCAATGTTAAATGCCAACAGCGTATGCTGTCGGCATTAAGCGATGTCTGACGGACATGTCGGATAGACATTTGATACATTTTCCCCAATGTATCTTTGTTTTGTGACCTACATAATTCCTGTGTCTTTCTCTCTACAGGCAATCACTGGTAAGGAGCGCAGACGTCAAACGCAACTTTTATAAACTATAAACTTGTTATGGCACGATTTTTGAGAAAACTGACATTGGATGGAAGCGTTAACACAATGCGGTCTAGTTTCCATTGAGGCGCTAAAGTCGTAAAAGCATTTATCTCCATTAAAGTCTATGAAGAATTTTTATGTTAGCACCAGCTTCCACACCTCAATGGAAACTAGGCCAGTGTTTTTAGCATATCTTTCCTTGGATTCACCGTTAGTTTCGCATACGTGTCTTTTTTCTTGTAGTACAATAAGTGCATTACGTATTTTAAATCAAACTTGGCAGCCTGCTTTTTGGAGATAAAACAGCGAAAGATGCAAGCGTAACATGCTAAAACTTCATACACGCCCAAGAAATGCATCTGTTCAGCCACTTGCCAAAATAGCAAGTTTTTTTTAAAAAAAAAAAAATTTTAGTTTTACTATTGCACTTTTTGATACAATTTTAAAAAAATCCTATTTAAATGTCTCTAAATTCATAATCTATTGAACTAAATATGATATGAAATAGCAAGATTCTAGCTCAACAAAATGTCTTCATAATTACAACACAGCAAAAATGTAAACAAATCTATATCTACATTTAGATCTGTAAATACTATGGCCTAGATTTAGAGTTTGGCGGTAGCCGTGAAAACCAGCGTTAGAGGCTCCTAACGCTGGTTTTAGGCTACCTCCAAGATTTGGAGTCACTCAAAAAAGGGTCTAACGCTCACTTTTCAGCCGCGACTTTTCCATACCGCAGATCCCCTTATGTAAATTACGTATCCTATCTTTTCAATGGGATCTTTCTAACTCCGGTATTTAGAGTCGTGGCTGAAGTGAGCGTTAGAAATCTAACGACAAAACTCCAGCCGCAGAAAAAAGTCAGGAGTTAAGAGCTTTTTGGGCTAACGCCGGTTCATAAAGCTCTTAACTACTGCACTCTAAAGTACACTAACACCCATAAACTACCTATGTACCCCTAAACCGAGGTCCCCCCACATCGCCGCCACTCGATTAAATTTTTTTAACCCCTAATCTGCCGACCGCCACCTACGTTATACTTATGCACCCCTAATCTGCTGCCCCTAACACCGCCGACCCCTGTATTATATTTATTAACCCCTAATCTGCCCCCCACAACGTCGCCGCCAACTACCTACAATAATTAACCCCTAATCTGCCGACCGCAAAGCGCCGCTACTTAAATTACCCTTATGTACCCCTAATCTGTGCCCCTAACACCGCCGACCCCTATATTATATTTATTAACCCCTAATCTGCCCCCCATAACGTCGCCTCCACCTGCCTACACTTATTAACTTATTAACACTTATCTGCCGAGCGGACCGCACCGCTACTATAATAAAGTTATTAACCCCTAATCCGCCTCACTAACCCTATAATAAATAGTATTAACCCCTAATCTGCCCTCCCTAACATCGCCGACACCTAACTTCAATTATTAACCCCTAATCTGCCGACCGGAGCTCACCGCTATTCTAATAAATGTATTAACCCCTAAAGCTAAGTCTAACCCTAACACCAACACCCCCCTAAATTAAATATAATTTTAATCTAACGAAATTAATTAAATCTTATTAAATAACTTATTCCTACTTAAAGCTAAATACTTACCTGTAAAATAAATCCTAATATAGCTACAATATAAATTATAATTACATTGTAGCTATTTTAGGATTAATATTTATTTTACAGGCAACTTTGTAATTATTTTAACCAGGTACAATAGCTATTAAATAGTTAAGAACTATTTAATAGTTACCTAGTTAAAATAATTACAAAATTACCTGTAAAATAAATCCTAACCTAAGTTAAAATTAAACCTAACACTATACTATCATTAAATTAATTAAATAAAATACCTACAATTACCTACAATTAAACCTAACACTACAACAATTTATCAACCCCTAATCTGCCCCCCACAACATCGCCTCCACCTGCCTACACTTATTAACCCCTAATCTGCCGAGCGGACCGCACCGCTACTATAATAAAGTTATTAACCCCTAATCCGCCTCACTAACCCTATAATAAATAGTATTAACCCCTAATCTGCCCTCCCTAACTTCGCCGACGCCTAACTTCAATTATTAACCCCTAATCTGCCGACCGGAGCTCACCGCTATTCTAATATATGTATTAACCCCTAAAGCTAAGTCTAACCCTAACATTAACACCCCCTTAAGTTAAATATAATTTTAATCTAACGAAATTAATTAACTCTTATTAAATAAATTATTCCTATTTAAAGCTAAATATTTACCTGTAAAATAAATCCTAATATAGCTGCAATATAAATTATAATTACATTGTAGCTATTTTAGGATTAATATTTATTTTACAGGCAACTTTGTAATTATTTTAACCAGGTACAATAGCTATTAAATAGTTAAGAACTATTTAATAGTTACCTAGTTAAAATAATTACAAAATTACCTGTAAAATAAATCCTAACCTAAGTTAAAATTAAACCTAACACTATACTATCATTAAATTAATTAAATAAAATACCTACAATTACCTACAATTAAACCTAACACTACACTATCAATACATTAATTAAATACAATATCTACAAATAACTACAATGAAATAAACTAACTAAAGTACAAAAAATAAAAAAGAGCTAAGTTACAAAAAATAAAAAAATATTTACAAACATAAGAAAAATATTACAATTTTAAACTAATTACACCTACTCTAAGCCCCCTAATAAAATAACAAAGCCCCCCAAAATAACAAAATGCCCTACCCTATTCTAAATTACTAAAGTTCAAAGCTCTTTTACCTTACCAGCCCTGAACAGGGCCCTTTGCGGGGCATGCCCCAAGAAGTTCAGCTCTTTTGCCTGTAAAAAAAAAAACATACAATACCCAAGCCCCCCAACATTACAACCCACCACCCACATACCCCTAATCTAACCCAAACCCCCCTTAAATAAACCTAACACTAAGCCCCTGAAGATCTTCCTACCTTATCTTCGGGAGCCATTATCTTCCATCCAATCAGATTGAGCTCGCATTCTATTGGCTGATCGGAACAGCCAATAGAATGCGAGCTCAATCTGATTGGCTGATCAAATCAGCCAATCAGATTGAACTTGATTCTGATTGGCTGATTCCATCAGCCAATCAGAATATTCCTACCTTAATTCCGATTGGCTGATAGAATCCTATCAGCCAATCGGAATTCGAGGGACGCCATCTTGGATGACGTCATTTAAAGGAACCGTCATTCGGCTAGTAGGCGTCGGGAGAAGAGGATGTTCCGCATCGGATGGAAGATAATGGCTCCCGAAGAAAGAAGATTGAAGATGCCGTTGATAGAAGACTTCATCCGGATCATGGACCTCTTCAGCTCCCGCTTGGATGAAGACTTCATCCGGATCATGGACCTCTTCAGCTCCCGCTTGGATGAAGACTTCAACCGGATCATGGACCTCTTCAGCCCCCCGCTTGGGCTTGGATCAGGACATCGGAGGAGCTTTTCAGGATGGATCGGTGAACCTGGTATGGTGAAGATAAGGTAGGAAGATCTTCAGGGGCTTAGTGTTAGGTTTATTTAAGGGGGGTTTGGGTTAGATTAGGGGTATGTGGGTGGTGGGTTGTAATGTTGAGGGGGGGTATTGTATGTTTTTTTTTTACAGGCAAAAGAGCTGAACTTCTTGGGGCATGCCCCGCAAAGGGCCCTGTTTAGGGCTGGTAAGGTAAAAGAGCTTTGAACTTTAGTA